>NW_026944029.1:357044-536460 GCF_033296635.1 Dichotomopilus funicola
GGGGGGGGGGGGTGGGGGGGGTGTTAGGGGGTATTTTACGGGGTTGGTTTGCTAACATGTGGTTTGTGTAGGTACTGGTGGGTGTTGGCTATCGGTGTGATTTTGTCCATTTCTGGGGCAAGTGAGCAGAAATAGAGTAATAATTAGAAGGGGAATTGGGCTGTTCGCTGAGTATAATGTTTTAAATTGTATAAAATCTAGCGTGAAGAATACTTTTGAAAGCGTTTCCTGACCTGCCCTTGACGCTCCTGCCTACTCTATGCCCCTAGTTCTCCTTTGTTTTCCCTGGAAGAGCTGGAGAGCTTCTCTTTTTCTCGGTTCCTTCCTCATTTTCGCGATGCCTAACAGCTCCATTCCCTTCATCGTCAAGTTTCTCCTGGAACCAGACAAGCTGGGCTAGACCCATGTCAGCTGGTTGCCAATGGTAACGGCCCGTTTGACTGACCCCACATTACAGCTCAGCGATGCTTGGTGGGGAGGTGGGTCAGAATTTCAGAATCGAGCACCTTCCTGGCGTCCTACTTCTTCGCCTGCTTCCCTTCCCCCCTCCCTCGACAAACAAACACACCGACCCCGTGCGTTGCGATTCACGATTTCCTTTTCACCGCCAAAACAACTCAACAACAAACCTATAACCACGCACCACCGCAAATATGTCCGACCACAACTCTGACGCCATGGACATTACCCAGCCCGAGACGGGTGCTGCCCCCGCGACCGACTCCAAGGGCAAGGGCAAGGCTGCTCCGGCTGACCAGCACGCCGAGGACGCCTCGATGGTCGACGATGATGACGACGACGATGAGGATGAGGAGGGCGATGTAAGTTTCGCACACATAGCTGCATCCCATGCAGGCACTTAAGAAGAACAAGAACAAATATCGCTAACACCCAATAACAGGAGGAGCCCGAGGCTGGTATGCGCAGAACACTCCACTTCAAACAAAACGACAATTTAGCGCGTCACGACTGACTAACTCTCCCGCCTACAGCTGACGACGACAACATGGAAGAGATCGACATCGACAATGTCATCGGTCGCCGCACCCGCGGCAAGGTGATTGACTTCGCCAAGGCCGCCCAGGAGAACCCGGCGGCCGACGATGACGACGAGGATGACGATGAGGACTTTGTTGACGGTAACGAGAACAACAACAACAACATGGACGAGGACTAGGAGTCTTCGACCAAGGATGTTGAGGAAGTTGCCCGCTCCGCCGACAAGGTCGAGGACGGCGGCAAGGAGGCTGCTAAAGCGGAGGAGGCTGCGAGCAAGGTGGAGAAGGCCGAGACTACTACCAGCAAGGTTGAGAAGGTCGGCTACGTGGAGACCGCTACTACGGCTTAAAATCACGATGAATGGGACATGAATAACATGAATATGATGAATGGTTTTTGGCGTCTTCCTCTCCATGTGGGGTTCTCGTGGGACTCGGCTGGTTTTGGAGGATGCTCAAAGTCGGAATGTTTTGGCGGCTTACGAGACGGCCCGTTTTGGGAACTCGCCCGTAACGGATCTGGTTGCATTCAAGGGTACCTATTAACGATCTGGTAGTTGCCTTGGTGACCAAATCATTTACATTTGAAAAACTAGACATCGGCCTGTACTCTCTGTGTGATTATCTGCTGCGTGCTCCGTCCCTGTAATGCATCTGCAAGGCAGCGTTGGGCTCTCTCGGCCGTCTGTTCCTCTCCGGACTCCCTGTGGTGTTTTGGTGTCCTCCCTCCCGCCCATAACTGACGGGGAGTCCGTGGTTCGCCCCATACCCACCCAATCCAGGAGATGAAGTCAGGGGCCCATCTCCTAGATTGGTAACATCAATTTTTTTTTCTTGGGCGCAGATTCGCGATCGGCCACCCACAGAACGAGCACAGCGTTGCGTTGCCCCTGACGGGCTGATGAGCAATTGACCAATCTGCAGGCCGTAAATTTTCTTGACACCTGGAGCGAACAGTCTGGCCAGCCGGGCGCAGTCGGCAATCCGCTGCTGTGTGCAGCCTGAACCTGGAAACTGGGCCGCTGTTCCCTGTGACCTGTGACCAGGAGTCCACATCATCATCAACTCAAAAAGAACCAGACTCCGCCAAAGGCTCAAGACCCTTGTCGCTGCTTTGCTCTTTCATCTCTCTTTTTCTTTTGCATGCGCGCCATGGAAAAGCCATAGGCTGGGTGCCAGTTTATTTTTTCTAAACCATATTCAACATGGCTTCAAGGTGAGTTTGTCTTGGTGGTTCTTGGCTTGTTGGGCCTCCTTCAGATCGTCATGCGATCGAAGCGCAATGCGGGAGATGGGAATGCACGACACCACGACTGCTGCATGATGCGAAACCGGCTCCGGAGCTATATGCACACCACAGCGCGAGGACTTCAAAACCGACATCAACACAATACTGTACCCGAAGTGCCCGCAGCCCAACGAAGCAACAACCATATCATCCAAATGTGCCACGAATCATCGCCACTCGCCCACATGTCGCAACACCCACTCCCGCTTCCACTCCCCAGCAGCGCATCTCCCACTCTCGCATACAGCCCTAGTCCAAGAACGACAACAACAACAACAACAACAACACGAAACACCTAACTAACAACCCCTCTTCCCCACAGATTCCCCTCTTCCCTCCACCAGCGCGACTCGCGCAGCGATCTCTTCAAAGGCTACACCGGCGGCGCAAGCCGCAACGTCAGCGCCAGTCCGAGCCGGCAACTCCACCAACAACAACAACACCAACAACAACAATCACCATACGGGGGCAATGGCAGCGGGAGCGGATATGGGTATGGCGGGTATCAACCAAATGGGGGCGGCGTAGGGTCAAGCGGGAGCAGTCATTTGGGAGTTGGGGTTGGGAGTGCTGGGTTTAGGCCGGCGACGCCGAATCGGAAGTATGTTTTGTCCTTTTTTCTGGGTTGAAGGGGCGTTGGGAAGTTTTGGATGGGTGGGTAGAGAAGACGGCTGCTGACATGTGTGGTTTTTAGGGGGCAGTACAGTGACGCGGTGCTCAACGAGCTTGAGAGCCAAAATGACCAACAGGTGGACGGGATCTTGGGCAAGGTCAGGTTGTTGAAAGACGTCAGTTCCCTCCTTACCCTCTCTTAAGGTTATTGTTGGAGTACACCTGCTGACAAGTACACTGTAGATGACCGTGGCGATTGGCGATGAGATCCGCGACTCGTCCGCGCTAGCCGAGAAGATGAACGAGGGCTTCGACCAGACACGGTTGCGGGTGGGCCGGACCATGAACAGGATGCTCGTCATGGCTGAGCGCACTGGTGTGGGTTGGAGGGTGTGGCTTGCCTTCTTTGCGGCTGTCATCTTCCTGTTTGTTTACGTCTGGCTGTTTTAAGGGGACGACGAGAGGACGAAAGGACGAGACTGAGGGCCGCGAAGAACTAAATCGGACCTCAATTACCCGCAGAGGAGATGGTCCCTTCCGAATGAACTCGGGTGACGGCGCTTGGGAGTTGGATCATGGAGGCGTGTCTGACTTGGCTTGGTTTGCTTGGAATAACGACGGGCTAGCATGATGACGATGCTGTACCACCGCACCTCGCCATACATGATGGCCATGATTGGAGGTTGCCTTTTGACTTGATACGGATATTTTAATGCTGTACATGAATCTTTTATCTCTCATACATCCTGTCATTCCGGGTGTGGTGAATTAGAATACAATAACCTTTACAACCGTCCCCAAAACGCCTTAACTATGCGGGTATCAATCATGCTGTCGAGTGAACTAAGCTTCACCAAAAAAATCTCCCTACCCCTCGCTTCTAGTAATGACCCCGTCGCATCTGTGGACTGCTCCCTATCATACTACTCCCATCCAATAGCCCGCTAATATCCAGGCTCGATCTCGGCGCTGCACTCCGCCGTCGCGGGCTGCTTCTCCTCCCCTGTATGACACGAGCGCTGCGCGCGTAGCTGAGATCGTGCAAATCCCCTTCACTGTCGAGCTCGGCCTCGGAGTCCGTGTGCTCATAGCCGCCGGCATCCGCCTCCGGGATCTCGCCGTCCAGGTCCGCCTCCATGTCCATGTCGAGACCGCTCATCCCGCCCGCTGGGGGCTGGACCTGCGAGCCCATTGCCACGTTTACATTTCCACCGCGGATGAGGTCCTCTTCGTCCAGCATCTGGCTGCGTTCCTCTTCGCTCGGTTCCTCGTCGAAGTCGAACACGTCGTCGGATCGGCGGAGCTGGGCGTCGTTTTGCTCTCTGATTTCGCGCATGCGCTCTTCTCGTGCTTGGATCCGCGCAATCTCTTGTCGTCGCTCTACTTCATCCTCGCTTAGGTCCTCCTCTTCTTCCTCTTCCTCTTCTTCGTCATCCTCCTCATCCTCCTCATCTTCTTCCTCCTCTTCCTCCTCCTCATCATCATCACTAATCCCATCATACCCAAACCCCATCCCAGCATCCTCATCCGGAATATCCGCATCCAAATCCCTCTCCCCCGCACCCCCCCCCCCCCCCCCCCCCCCCCATCATCATCATATCCTCATCCTCCCCACCCCCCTCTACCCCTTCACCCTCCTCCCCACCCACAGCAGCCGCAGCAGCCTCCGCCTCCGCATCCGCCAACTCCTGCACCAACATCTCCCGTCTCAACGCCTCCGCCACCTCCTCTGCCTCGCGCCGCTCCTCACGCATCTGAAACAACGTCTTGGCCACCCCAATCGGCTTCAACCACGTGCTTCCGAGATTACACACGGCTGTGCGCCGTCGTGCGAGGAGGGCCTCGTCGGCTTGGAGACGGCCGAGGGCGGAGCGCTCGATTATGGTGCTCGCGGAGTGGGCGTTGTTTTGGCGGGCTCCATTTCCTCCGGCGCCGCCGGCGGTGGTGGTTTGTTGGGTTGATGGTGCGGGGGTGTTTTGGGTTGGGTTGTTGGGGGTTGTGCCGGCGGGGTTGTTGGGGCCGCCGGTGGTGGTTGGGTGGTGGGTGGTGCCGTCGGAGAGGGTGTGGGAGGAGTCGAGGGCGGTGTAGAAGGGGGGGAGGGGGTTGCGGCGGGAGGTGTACCAGAGGGAATGGGACTGTTAGTTTTGACTGGGGTTAGCGGAAATCTATCAGGGTGGTGGTGGTGGGGATTCGTACATCCCGCGGAGTGAGGTCCGGAAGCATGGAAAACATGGTGTACTACAACTCGACTCGAGGTGGGGTAACGTTTGTTGCTTCGAAGAATTGTGCTCCCCACTGCCCGCGGTCGGCTTGGGCTTCCCTTGCGAACGAAGCGCTCGTCTTAGGATTGAGCTCGTCCTAGGATTGGTTGTGGTTGTGGTTGTGGTTGCGCGCAATACAGCAAAAAGTGTACGATGACGTCTTTGGGAACCTTTGACGCGGTGTGTGCAAGTCGCGTCTGGCCCAAAGCTCGAACCCTGAAACACATGCATGTCTCGGCAGAAACAACGCTCTCTGTTTTCGAATTGGCCCCAAGTCATTCCCCGCACTGGGTTTCTTCGATACGGTCCGTGCATTAGCATCCCGGCGTGCCAAGCTTTTAGCGAGCAGGGTCCGTTGTTTGACAAAAAAAAAAGGAAAAGAAAAACTCCGTGGACTTGCTCCAACGCTTGTCTCGTCAAATGTCAAATGTCAATGTCAAATCGGAAGTATATATTTTGTTCTTGTCCGAGAAAGCCCGCAATAACCACATGGCCGCGCGATAATATTCAACGAACCCCGGTATACCTTCATCCTGAGCCTGAGTTTACGGAGTGTCCAAATATTTCGTTGCGAGACCGCCGAGTGAGTTTGGACTAACTAACCAAACTATGTGTCCAACATTTGCCTTCTTGTCCAGTTAACTGCTTACACTAGAGGTGTCGAATCCTTCTCAACTCAACATGCCATTCACAATTCCCATCTGTTGGATGTTTGTCACGTTCCGCAGATGGCAGGGGTGAACAGTTCGCGAAAACACCCGACAATTTGAGTTTCTGTGAGGTAATTGATGTTGGTTCTTCTCCTCTCCCTTGTAATTATTACTCTTTCTCCTTTGCCACGTCGCTTTTTTCAAGCCTTGCCCATCCCCCCTGCATTTCTTTCGGAAACTGTTGCTTCGAGACAATACGACAAGGTGTTGTGTGGGTGTTGCTCTTCAGTTTTCGTGCCCACCCACGCTAAGGGATCCATAAGTCGGGACTTTTCGGGAGAAAAGGTCCCGGGTTCTCCTCCTTGGACCTCCCAACACCAGTATGACGCCGGTTCGGTTGCGGTCACCAGCCCCAAGTTGTGGTGCGAGACGAGCTTTGTTACTAATAAGCTTACTGCTATGACACTTTACAACAACCCACGCGGCGTTCCCCGCACCCCAACAGTGAAGCCACTGCAAGCCTCCCCAGGGGTTGAGCAGGCCTCGTTTCTGTGTTGTCAACATTGGTAGGACAGCAGGCCGTTGATGATCTTTTACCACAGGCTGTGATCGTCAGTTCGAGTAATAAAGCTGACGCGGAATTGTCTTGGGAGCCGCTCAAGACTTCGGAAGGGGGACGCCGATACCGGTCGGGACAATTCGCCCCCATTTGATGGTCCGGGACTGGATCCAGGAGGTTTGCGAGAGGAATCACTTCTGGCTGTTGCTGCCCAGTCAAGCCAGTGTCGGACGATTTTTGAAGGTGGAGTTCGCCGAGGGTTGCAGGCAGATGCGGACGTTGAAGGGGCCAAGACACGGGACATTGGAGGTACTATTCGTGCAGACACCCCCTCCCTCCTTGAAGCTCCCCCACGAAGTTCGCACGAGGTTGTGGTGGGAGATCTGTCCGTCCGTTCGGTCGTTTCGTCCGAGGGGCTGATTCGAGGAGCATACTGAGGCGTGATGTGAGGGTGAAGGCGGTATTTGCGGGTCTCGTAAAGAACCAATCCCCCTCTGCATGAGAAACACAATTACTTGCCTTCTCGAATCTTGCCTTCTGGCGCCGCAGTCAACCGTTCCAAAGGGTTTGAACCTGCATGTCCCACGACCTCGGGCAACTCCTCTTTCGGAAAATGGAGGGGCGTGGGAGGGGGGAGTGTGGGATGAGAGAAACGGGATCTTAACCCCACTTGGAGTTTCTTCCTCGGTTTCTGGCCGAGTTCTTGGCTTCGCAGCCCGTTCTGTGCGTGCCGTCGCTTTTGCTGCGATCGAAGTCGTCCCACTCTCGCCCCTGTCATAATCTCATGCTTCCATAGGCTGGATGCTGATAGGCTTTTGCCCCCCGCGGCCAGATAAGGAGTGTGAGGCTGGAACATCGATCCTCTGATTGGCCAGACTTGATTTGCACCTTGAATAATCCATTTGACAGCACCCTTTCACAAGGCTTTGCTAATGGGCGACTGGCTGGCGACTCGGCGCTCCTCTCCAACTAGCCCTCGGGCCAACAGGCGCCAGAGTGACACAGGTAACGTTGTGGGTTGCTTTCCCTTTCGAGTGGTTATTGCAGCAGCCGTCATCAACTCCCCCGCGCCACCGCGTGTCGCCTTTCCCTTTTCATCCGCTTTCGAAACTGCAAAATTCGGGGAGGCGTTGAAGCCAAGGCAATCCCGTTTCGCCAAGGCGATGAGTTCGGGAGAAAAAGGAAGCGAAGAAAATGCGACAAGAGATGCGCCGTGGAGATCCCCGATGAGGGCCTCGGCATTTTGGCCGCAGCGTCCGTCGAAGATATACCCGACGAGAAAACCACATTTTCGTGCTCGGGCTCCTCTACCCGTTGGAAATTATCACCCGCCGGACTTCTCTTCACAAGCGAAGGGCAAAAACGACCGACCGACCCGAATCCCGGGAGACGGGGTCGAGACAGCTTTCTCCACACCCCTCCCGAGCTGGCGCCCGGCGACATCGGCACGCCTGCCTTAGCAAAAGGCTCAATTTCATTGGGCGGCGACGTCACGGAGGTTGAGGTTCAACTTTGTGATCCCGGGAATGCAGCAGGGATTCAAACGTGCTGTCGCATGCAGCCGATGCTTGGATCTGGTACTAAGCTTCTTTTGGATTGAGAGAGGTTACGGCCAAATGTGGGGTGTATTCATGCAGTCCTCAACTTCACCCACTTGTTCCCAGTGAGTCCTTACCATTATGTATGGTTGAATTTTGCGACTCCGTTCTTCCGAAAAAGAGAGATCAGCAGTGGCGTGTCTGCTTTGACTACACTACCTGAATCTCCAGACATGGGAGGCTTCTCTTTTCTCCTGGCTATGGTTGAAGCCCTGCCTGTGTTGTTGTTTGGGGTCATACAGAGGAGAGAGTACATCGGTACTATGGGTTACGGATACGCTCCATACATACAATAGCAAACCTAGAGTGCATGGCCAACATCTTATCCTAGGAATAAACTGAACTACACCCACTGCACCATGCAATTTGCCCATCATGAAACACTTTCGACCTGAATATGTTTCCCCGTCCCATAATGGAAAGATGCCCGCAACAAACACCAACCTTGTGCGGGGGACTGCGGGAATTCACCATGGCTTTGAATGAATACACGCATGAGAGAAACCCACCCACCGGAGACGGCCGGGTTCCCCACCAAGTCCCCCACCATTGCCCTTCCAGGTTCCAAGTTCGCTCACTCCAGCACATGTCACTTCTTCACCAACCCACAGAGCAAGGCGGGCAGTTGTTGCCCTCTTTTTCCCAGCTTCACCTCACACTCCGTTGTTCATCTTAGCCACTTGGTTGGCCCAACCCAATTCTCGCCGAACCCACCCATTGATCCCTCCATCCCGGCGGCGGATCCCCTCCTGCATTCGCGTGTGTTCTTGGGCCAACCCTGTCGTTCATAAGAAGTAGGTCGCCACTCCTTCTCCGCGAGAGTTTTCCTCTTCTCTTCTTCTTCCTCTCTTTCTTTCCTCAACAACTTGCCTTTGCACCCCCATTCCGGCAACGAAATCTTGCTCATATTCACCTCTAGAGGAGCAATCGGCCCACAAGCGACTTCTCGAGGGGAGTATCGCAGCCAAATTTATCGGTAAGTAATTGTCGAACATGTACCCCCTCCACCATCACCCATTACCAGCACTTGTTGCCTGTGGACCGTATATTGCGACCATAGCCGTTCGACCATGGCCTGTTTCACGACGTCAAATTCCCATTGGATCGACCTTCCACTACCTCGATCTCTCGGCCATCGAGATACCAAGGACAAAGCTCAACATATCACCAATGTACGACGGCTTGCCGTCTTGACAACCGCAATGGAAAGAAGGAGCAGAAAATTTTAGCCTGCTCCTTCTTCCCGGACCACAACCACATCTCGCACACTACCAATTGCACTGGAACTTGCCGCAAGCTCGCTCGGGTGCTCAAGCGCCATCAGTTCATTTTGGTTCATTTTGCTCCGGGCCAGAACATTGTCTACCGCAACTGGCGTATGCTGTTCCCTGCCGAAAATACTCTCTCCAATTTTGGTGGGGGTAACGGCCACACCCCCCTTACTTCCTTTCACCTCTCCGACTCGACCGGTCCTCCGGACCCCTCTTTATCGACATCTTCCGACAACCCGCCGGCCGGTGATGCATCCAGCCAGTCTGATCGGAAGCGGTCAGTTCGTTCGTTTTTGACAATGACACCTCGCCACGTCCCATCTCCATTGGGGATTGGTCCTGCTGGTACTTTGGGGGCGTTGCATCAGACCCTAATCAGCGGGGGTGCAGACGCACGATAAGGCCCGGAGCAGGCACGCCTTTCGTCATCCCGCGTCGAAAGGGGGGGTTTCCCAGCTGACACATTCGGAATTGGTTGGCTGCATCGCCTTTCCATTGCATCACTGCCGTTTCGCGACCCGCAGGGCTAGAATCAGAATACCCATTCAAGCAGCATGCGGCCGGCTTGCCGATGCGACCACACGGGAAGCAAAGTGGCACGCGAGCCAGACAGCAATGTGCAACTTGCTCTCCTGTGTGGGTTTGGGGGGCAGCTGCAGCGGTTGGGTGAACAATCAACGCTGCTTGATCGGGCTGCCATTGCATTTTGCTCTTCCGCTAAGAGTGGTTTCGGGCTTCCGGGCTTCGAGATTGAGCCATTCGGCCTATCGATTTGGGGTCGGGCATAGAGGAGTCCTCGCTCATGTCAAGCTCATGCCGGGGCGGCTCCCAGATAACAATGGATGTCTCATCCTGAGTTTGCGTCCATGCGAGTCGTTTTCCGTCGTCCGACTAGTTCTTATAACGTAGTCCCCCACGACCACACCTCAGGATAGCGCTTAGTCTCCATTCCATTCCTGGACCTTGGACTCCACGTCATCATCTTGGGCGCCAACCGACCTGGAAAATTACTTCGCCTCTTTGGATTCATCAAGTGCTTGCTATTGTCCTTAAACATTCCACTAACCACTCTCAACACTTAGATTGCCTCATTCCGAAAGTCACTTCGGCATCTCATCCGTTCGCCGGCCCGCAAAAGCCACGTTCAACTGAGCGCATTGGCAACATTTCCCACGGCGGGTAAACACTGAGAAGCCTGCCTAGCATGGGTGCTGTCAAGATCACCGACGACTTTGATGACCGACAACTACACCTGGATGCTGAATCCGAGCAATACCATCCTTATGAATACCAGTCGGAGAACAACTCCTCCTGGGCGGGGGCTCTGCCCGTGAAGCAGTATGTTTCAGTCTCGCCGAGCTCCCGAGCTGCCCGTTCATCGATGGAATTTTTACTCACTCCGATTTAGGGGGTTGTACGACCCGTCCCTTGAGAAAGATGCTTGCGGTGTCGGCTTTGCTTGGTAAGTGATATTAAGCTCAAGTCTACCGGTCTGAGTGGTATTATGCTAACGATTTTGTAGCCATATCAAGGGCAAGCCAAGCCACAAGATCGTTAGCGATGGTATGTTTTGACAAAATAATTCTCAAATCAAGACAGATGGCCGAACTCTAACCCCATGGACAGCGCGGAACCTTCTATGCAACATGACCCACCGTGGTGCCGTGGGGTCAGACGCGCGAGACGGTGATGGTGCGGGTGTGATGACCTCGATCCCCCACAAGTTTTTCATCAAGAACTTTGAGCGGGACCAGGGAATTAAGCTGCCTCCTCTCGGCCAATATGCCGTGGGGAACCTGTTCTTCAAGCCCGACGCGGAGACGCTGGAGGAGTCCAAGCGGCAGTTGGAAGATATTGCCGAATCACTAGGCTTGAGGGTTCTGGGGTGGCGAGAGCCCCCCGTCGACTCTACGCTCCTTGGCCCTGCTGCTGCTTCGCGCGAACCCACCATCCTCCAGCCCTTTGTCGTGCTGCGCTCTGCCTATGGCGCGACCAACGCTCCCGAGGCGGCGGACCTCGAGAAGTTTGACGAGAAGCTGTTTGAGAGGCAGCTCTTCGTTCTCCGGAAGCGGGCCACCCAGACGGTGGGGCTTCAGAACTGGTTCTACATCTGCTCCCTGTCGAACAAGAACATGGTCTACAAGGGACAGCTGGCGCCGGTTCAGGTGTACCAATACTACCACGATTTGGTGAATGCCGATTATGAGGCTCACTTTGCCCTCGTGCACTCCCGCTTCTCCACCAATACCTTCCCGTCCTGGGATCGTGCCCAGCCTCTGCGATGGGCCGCTCACAACGGTTAGTAGTAGAGCCAGTGTAGAACACTCTCGGGATAAAACACCGGAAATGCTAACTGCGCCCCCCCTTTTTCTAGGTGAAATCAACACGCTTCGCGGAAACAAGAACTGGATGCGCGCCCGTGAGGGCGTGATGCAGTCCGATGTATTCGGCGATGAGCTCGAGCTGCTCTACCCTGTGGTGGAAGACGGCGGTTCCGACTCGGCCGCTTTTGACAACGTGTTGGAGCTCCTAACCATCAACGGCGTGCTCTCGCTACCCGAGGCTGTGATGCTGATGGTCCCCGAGGCTTGGCAAGGCAACGCGGCGATGGATCCTAAGAAGGCGGCATTCTACGAGTGGGCTGCGTGCCAGATGGAGCCGTGGGACGGCCCTGCACTCTTTACCTTTGCCGATGGCCGTTTCTGCGGTGCCAACTTGGACCGTAACGGTCTCCGCCCTTGCCGTTTCTACATCATGGACGACGACCGCATCATCTGCGCTTCTGAAGTCGGGACCATCCCCGTCGACCCCGAGAGGATCGTGCAGAAGGGCCGTTTGCAGCCCGGCAAGATGCTGCTCGTCGACACCAAGGCTGGGCGCATCATTGACGACAAGGAGCTGAAGGCTGCTGTCTCGAGCCGCCATGACTTCAGAGCCTGGCTGGATGAGAACCTGCTCACCATGCCCACTGTCCTGAGCAAGGTCGCGGAGGACAAGTCCGTTGTTCTGGCTGCTAAGCCCACCGAGTCGAAGCTACAGGAAGACCCGCTGCTGCACGCCTTTGGCTACACCTTTGAGCAAGTGAGCCTGCTGCTTGCCCCCATGGCCTCGGACGAGAAGGAGGCGCTTGGTTCGATGGGTAACGATGCGCCCCTGGCCTGCTTGTCGGAAGCCCCTAAGCTGCTGTACGAGTACTTCCGGCAACTGTTCGCGCAGGTCACCAACCCGCCCATCGACCCCATCCGTGAGTCGATCGTCATGTCGCTGGAGTGCTACGTCGGCCCGCAGGGCAACCTCCTCGAGATGGACGCGACCCAGTGCAGCCGGCTACTTCTGCCTAGCCCCATCCTGTCCATCGAGGAGTTCAACGCGGTGAAGAACATGTCAACCCACCACCCCGACTGGACGGTCAAGACCATCGACATCACCTTCCCCAAGGCGAACGGGATCGAGGGCTACATCAAGCACCTCGACTACATCTGCGACGAGGCCACTGCGGCCATCGAGGCCCGCGACCGCGTCATTGTCCTCTCCGACCGCAACACCTCCAAGGACCGTGTCGCTGTGTCAGCTCTGCTTGCGTCGGGCATGGTGCACCACCATCTTGTTGCGAACAAGTGGCGCTCCATGGCGGCGCTGGTGGTCGAGACGGCCGAGGCCCGCGAAGTGCACCACATGTGTGTCCTGCTCGGCTACGGCGTGGACGCCATCAACCCCTACCTGGCCATGGAATGCATTTTGAAGCTCAACCGCGAGAAGCTGATCAAGCGGAAGCTGACGGACGAGGAGCTGATCCACAACTACAAGCACTCTTGCGACGGCGGTATTCTCAAGGTCATGAGCAAGATGGGCATCTCGACGCTTGCCAGCTACAAGGGCGCGCAGATTTTCGAGGCGCTCGGTGTGGACGACAGTGTGGTCGACCGCTGCTTCCGCGGTACAGCCTCGCGCATTAGGGGTGTGACCTTTGAGCTGATTGCGGAGGATGCGTTCCGGCTTCACGAGCGCGGGTTCCCCTCGCGCGGCACTGTGTCTGTTGCCGGGCTCCCCGAGTCGGGCGAGTACCACTGGCGTGACGGTGGCGAGGCACACGTCAACGACCCCGTGTCGATTGCCAACGTCCAGGATGCGGTCCGCAACAAGAATGACAAGTCGTACGAGGCGTACTCCAAGTCTGAGTACGAGCAGATCAAGTCGTGTACGCTGCGTGGCATGCTCGACTTCAAGTTCGAGGACTGTGAGGCCATCCCGATCGACCAGGTCGAGCCGTGGACCGAGATTGTGCGCCGTTTCTGCACGGGTGCCATGTCGTACGGGTCCATCTCGATGGAGTCGCACTCGACGCTCGCCATTGCTATGAACAGGCTGGGCGGCAAGTCGAACACGGGTGAAGGTGGTGAGGACGCCGAGCGTTCGCAGCGCATGGCCAATGGCGACACAATGCGCTCGGCCATCAAGCAGGTCGCCTCGGGTCGCTTTGGCGTGACGTCGGCGT
The DNA here is from genome assembly GCF_033296635.1 of Dichotomopilus funicola. NCBI lineage: Eukaryota > Fungi > Ascomycota > Sordariomycetes > Sordariales > Chaetomiaceae > Dichotomopilus > Dichotomopilus funicola. The sequence continues at coordinate 370,777 of NW_026944029.1, forward strand.
ACCTAGCCGACTCGGACGAGCTGCAGATCAAGATGGCGCAGGGCGCAAAGCCCGGCGAGGGTGGTGAGCTTCCGGGCCACAAGGTGTCCAAGTCGATTGCGCGGACCCGTCACTCGACCCCCGGCGTCGGTCTGATCTCCCCGCCGCCGCATCACGACATCTACTCGATCGAGGATCTGAAGCAGCTCATCTACGACCTCAAGTGCTCGAGCCCGCGCTCGCGCGTGTCGGTCAAGCTGGTGTCCGAGACGGGAGTGGGCATCGTGGCTTCCGGTGTGGCCAAGGCGAAGGCCGACCACATCCTCATTTCGGGCCACGACGGCGGTACCGGTGCGTCGCGCTGGACGGGCATCAAGTACGCGGGTCTCCCGTGGGAGCTGGGCCTAGCCGAGACGCACCAGACGCTGGTGCTCAACGACCTGCGTGGCCGTGTGGTGGTTCAGACGGACGGTCAGCTGAGGACCGGCCGTGATGTGGCCATCGCCTGTCTGCTGGGCGCCGAAGAATGGGGCTTTGCGACGGCCCCCTTGATCGCCCTGGGCTGCATCATGATGCGGCGCTGCCATCTTAACACCTGCCCCGTCGGCATCGCCACACAAGACCCCGAGCTGCGCAAGAAGTTCACGGGCACGCCCGAGCACGTCATCAACTTCTTCTACTACGTCGCCAACGAGCTGCGCGCCATCATGGCCCGTCTGGGTTTCCGCACTGTCAACGAGATGATCGGCCACGCTGAGGTGCTCAAGATCCGCGACGATATCCGCAGCAAGAAGACGGCCAACATCGACCTGTCGCTGATCCTGACGCCCGCCCATAAGTTGCGCCCGGGAGTCGCTACCTTCAATGTCCGCAAGCAGGACCACCGTCTCTACGTCCGCCTGGACAACAAGCTGATCTCGGAGGCCGAGCTGACCCTCGACAAGGGCCTGCCGTCGCGCATCGAATGTGACATCGTCAACACCGACCGGGCCATGGGCACGTCGCTCTCGTACCAAATTTCGAAGCGGTACGGCCAGGATGGCTTGCCGATGGACACTGTCCACGTTAACATTAAGGGCTCGGCTGGTCAGTCGTTTGGTGCCTTCCTGGCCCCCGGTGTCACGCTCGAGCTCGAGGGCGATGCCAACGACTACGTCGGCAAGGGCCTGTCCGGTGGTCGCCTGATCATCTACCCACCCCGGTCGGCCGTGTTCAAGGCCGAGGAGAACATCCTGATCGGCAATGTGTGCTTGTACGGAGCCACGTCCGGCTCGTGTTTCTTCCGCGGTGTGGCGGCCGAGCGTTTTGCCGTGCGCAACTCGGGTGCCACGGCCGTCGTCGAGGGTGTCGGTGACCACGGGTGCGAGTACATGACCGGCGGGCGCGTCCTCATTCTCGGCAGCACCGGCCGTAACTTTGCGGCGGGTATGTCGGGCGGTATTGCCTATGTCCTGGACATTGAGAAGGATTTCCTGTCCAAGCTCAACACCGAGATGGTCGAGGCCGGCCCCATCGAGGAGCCCGAGGAGGTGGCCTATGTGCGCGGCCTTATTGAAGACCACCACCACTACACCGGCTCCGAGCTGGCTGCCCGTATCCTGATTGACTTTAACCGCGCTCTGCGCCGGTTTGTCAAGGTCCTGCCTGTTGACTACAAGCGCGTGCTTGCTGAGGAGGCGGCCAAGGCGGCTGAGGCCAAGCGGGCCGAGTACAACCTCCCCGTTATTGCCGAGGGCGGTAAGGAGGAGGCCAAGAAAGATGAGGTCAAGAAGGAGAAGGAGAAGCACAAGGGCGACAAGCTCCAGGACATCGAGGAGAGCGTGCGGGACGACTCGGCGGATAAGAAGAAGGCGCTGGTGCTGGACAAGACTCGCGGGTTCATGAAGTACCACCGGCGGTCGGAGAAGTACCGCAGCGCCAAGTCGCGCACCAAGGACTGGGCCGAGCTGTCGCAGCGTCTGGACCAGGACGAGCTCAAATACCAGTCGGCGCGCTGCATGGACTGCGGCGTGCCCTTCTGCCAGTCCGACACGGGCTGCCCCATCTCCAACATCATCCCCAAGTGGAACGAACTGGTGTTCGCCGGCCAGTGGCGCGACGCCCTCGACCGCCTGCTAATGACCAACAACTTCCCTGAGTTCACCGGCCGTGTGTGCCCGGCCCCTTGCGAGGGCGCCTGTGTGCTGGGCATCAACGAGGACCCCGTCGGCATCAAGTCCATCGAGTGCGCCATCATCGACCGCGGCTTTGAGATGGGTTGGATGGTGCCGAACCCGCCCAAGGTGCGCACCGGCAAGAACATCGCCATCATCGGCTCCGGCCCTGCCGGTCTAGCCGCCGCGGACCAGCTCAACAAGGCCGGCCACACCGTGACCGTGTACGAGCGCGCTGACCGTCTCGGCGGCCTGCTCATGTACGGCATCCCCAACATGAAGCTCGACAAGCGCATCGTCAAGCGCCGCACCGACTTCATGGCCGCCGAAGGCGTGCAGTTCAAGACGGGCGTGGCCGTCGGCGAAGCCGGCAACGTCCAGCTGCTAGACCTCAAGGCCCAGAACGACGCCGTCATCATCGCGACCGGCGCCACCGTCGCCCGCGACCTGCCCATCAAGGGCCGCAACCTCGAAGGCATCCACTTCGCCATGGAGTTCCTGCACAAGAACACCAAATCCCTCCTCGACTCCGAGCTCGAAGACGGCTCCTACATCTCCGCCCGCGGCAAGAACGTCGTCGTCATCGGCGGCGGCGACACCGGCAACGACTGCATCGGAACATCCGTACGCCACGGCGCCAAGTCGGTCATCAACTTCGAGCTTCTGCCCCAGCCGCCCCCGGAGCGCGCCAGCGACAACCCCTGGCCCCAGTGGCCACGCATCTACCGCGTCGATTACGGTCACACTGAGGTGCGTCAGCACATGGGCAAGGACCCGCGTGAGTTCTGCATCATGTCGGAGGAGTTTGTCGACGACGGCAGCGGGAAGGTCAAGGGGATCAATACCGTGCGCGTTGACTGGACGCGGTCGGCCACGGGCGGGTGGGATATGAATAAGATTGAGGGATCGCAGCAGTTTTTCCCTGCTGATCTGGTGCTGCTGTCTATGGGGTTCTTGGGTCCCGAGGCTCGTGTCTTGGGCGAGGATATTGAGAAGGACCCGCGGAAGAATGTTAAAACGGCTCCTGGGAAGTATGCTACGAATGTGGAGGGGATCTTTGCGGCGGGTGATTGCCGTAGGGGTCAGTCGTTGATTGTTTGGTATGTCCCCCCCTCGGTCTAACTAGCAAGACCAAAACAACGAAAGGAAAACAAGAATGATATGCTAACATACCATGACAGGGGCATCAACGAAGGTCGCCAGGCTGCACGCGAGGTCGATCTGTACCTCGAGAACTGCACCAACTTGCCGGTGACAGGCGGTATTGTCAAGCGCACGGCTGAGGAGGTGTTTGTGGCTACTAAGCTGGCGGCGGCGCCTGTTGAGGCTGTTGCTGCTTAGGGGGCTGACTTTACCTTGACGGGGGGGGGCATAGGGGGAGAGGGATAGGTGGGGTTAAATGGATGATGATGATGATGATGCATGGCGTGCATGGCATGGATGATAGCGGGCAGGCGGACAGGCAGGCGGACAGGCAGGCGGGTTATTCGTTTCCTTTTCTTTAAAAAAGCATGGGCGCGTGCATGGGAAGGGTTGTCAAGCATAGTTGTGTATTTTTGTCATTTTTTTCCCCGCTTTCCGTGTGTTTAGTTGTTTTATTGTGATTTACTGTCTGTTTCTGTTGTGATGTGTTTTGGTCCGTTGTGAGTTACTCTCAGTTGTGATTTACTGCTGTTGTGTTGTGTTTGGTCAGTTTGGCCTGCATGATTTTAATACCACAGCAATTTCGATGCAGGCAAAATGGTTATTCACTTGTTATGGATTTATCATCTTCATCGCCTGTCGTCCTTTAGCTAGTTGGTGCATGGAATTGGTGGTTAGTCTTGGATACTGCTGTGGGGTTGAGTTGTTGAGTCTTAACCACATGTATGCAACAAGGCAAGCAGGTCTCAACGTGGGTTGTTGATGCAAGGCTGAGATTGTGTTCTCTTACGAAGTATTGCTATATCTTCCATTGATGATGGCTCAACATAATTAGGATCTTCTAACATTTTACTAATATGTTAGAGGTTCGTCCGAAAATACCTAGTCTATGATATGGAATTGGAATTGGACCGTTTACAGATGAATACGTTGATCAAAAATCTTGAAACAGTGAATTACCATGTTTGTCACGAGTTGACTGATTTGATGCCTTCCCATCTTAGCTGGACTCAAAAGAAAAACTCCACATGGAGTCTTCCCCGATCTGGGAACCTTCGGTGGCACGTGCTGCGTTGATTGGACAATGGCAGCTGGCTGCATGGCACGGGCCTTGGGGCGGCCCGGCCTGGAGTTCACATGGCAGGGTGCAGGGTGCGAACTGTGCATGGAAGTTTGTTTGTACTTTTGGAGAAGTTGTCTCAGCCTAGACGGTGTCATGGATGTGTTACAGACGTCAGTTTTGGAGGATGATATTGTGTGTGTAGCTGGAGGATGGTGTATACATTAAGAGAGTAAAGATTGGGCTCTGCCGTTTATTGCAAACATGTTGATACCTACCCGTATCTCGCTCGACGCTGTTGAAGAAAATACTTACCCGATGGCCTGTGCCGTTAGCGGGTGGGGCACCGTTGGCCGGCGTGGCCAGACCTCTGCCATCATGGTTTCCACAGCAGCCTTCCAAGGTTCGGTGTGTCGAAGCAGACCTGTTTCTTCGGCCGCGAAAAAACCTTACCCGTTGGATGTACAATTGCTGCACGCCATCAGTTGGGGTTTTTTTGGGTTCCTATTAATTTGGGTATTTTCTCCCTTCTACTCTCCCTAATTATTCCTGTCCAACACATCATTACAATTGAATCCTAGACCGATCCCTCGCAGCGCCGCCGCTGCCCTCACCCAACATGCGCTTCGGCAAGACGCTCCACACATCGGTGTACCCGCCATGGAAGGACAAATACATCGACTATGGGAAGCTGAAGACTATCCTGCGCGAGGACAAGCCCGACGACGAGGACGAGCCGTGGACGGGGGACGATGAGAATCGGTTCTGCGACGAGATCTTCAATGTGCAGCTCGACAAGGTCGCTGGGTTCCAGGCTGAGAAGCTTGCGGACCTGCGCCGTCGGGTGGATGGCGCGTTTGAGAAGCTGAAGGAGATTCCGACGGCGGGTGAAGAGGGAAAAGATGGGAAAGATAATGAGGAGGGTAAGGAGGAGGACAAACGGAAGCCTGCGGCGGACCCGCAACAATTGAAGGACCTCGAGGCGGAACTCGATGCGATCACGAACGAATTGAAGGAACTGCAGAAATACAGCAACCTCAACTACACGGGCTTTCTCAAGATTGTCAAGAAGCACGACCGGAAACGCGGCAACCGCTACAAGATCCGGCCGATGATGATGGTCAGCCTGTCGAAGCGGCCGTTCAACTCGGAGCAAGTGTACTCGCCGCTGCTCAACAAGCTGTCGCTCATGTACTTTGCCATCCGCCAACACCTCGAGGAGCCTGGCACGGCGGATGCGTACCCGGTCGACCCGGACAGCCAGGCGGAGACGCACAACGGGGAGAAGTACACGGCGCACAAGTTCTGGGTGCACCCGGACAACCTGCTGGAGGTCAAGACGTACATCCTGCGGCGGCTGCCATCGCTGGTGTACAGCGAGCAGACGGCCAAGGAGGCGGACGGGCAGCAGGACCCGACCATGACGTCGCTGTACTTTGACAGCCCCAAGTTCGACTTATACCTGAAGAAGGTCGAGCGCGAGACCGAGGCGTCGTCGCTGCGGCTGCGGTGGTACGGGCAGCTCAGCGCGCGGGCGGATGTGGTGCTAGAACAAAAAATAATCCACGATAACGGCAGCAGCGAGGAACGCAGGTTCGACATCAAGGAGAAGTACATCAAGCCGTACCTGGACGGGGAGTACAAGATGGAGAAGACGGTGCAGAAGATGGAGCGCCAGGGCCGGGCCCCCGAGGCGGTCGAGGAGTTCCGGACGACGGCGGACGCGATCCAGGAGTTTGTGCGTACCCACGGGCTCGAGCCGGTGGTGCGGGCCAACTACCGCCGCACGGCGTTCCAGAAACCCGGCGACGACCGCGTGCGCATCTCGATCGACACAGACATCGCCTTCATCCGCGAGGACACGCTCGACCACACGCGACCGTGCCGCGACCCCAGCCAGTGGCACCGCGCCGACATCGACAACGGCGACATCGCCTACCCTTTCCGCACCATCAACCAGAGCGAGGTCTCACGCTTCCCCTACGCCGTGCTCGAGATCAAGCTGAAAGAAGACGCGCGCGGCAAGCGACCGGCCTGGATCCAGGACCTGATCGGCTCGCATCTCGTGCACCCCTGCCCGCGCTTCTCCAAGTTCGTCCACGGCACGGCGTCGCTGTTCGAGGACTACGTCAACCGCCTGCCCTTCTGGCTCTCCGACCTCGACACCGACATCCGCAAGGACCCGCAGGTGGCCTATGAAGAGGAAGAGTCGCGTCGCGCCCAACGCGCCGAGAACGAGCAGGTCGTCGGCAGCTTTCTCGGCACCAAGCTCGGCTCCTACAAACCCTCCCGCAGCTCCCCCGTCGCCAAGTCCTACCTCGCCGAGCGCCTCGCCGCCGACACGACGCAGACCCCGCGCTCCGGTGCGTTCCCCGGCCGGGGCGGCAGCGTCGGAAACCTACAACAAGGAGCAGCCGCCGACGAATCCGGCGAGCCGGCCACCCCCCGCCAACAACCGCGGTCCTCTCAGGACAGCGGCAGCAACATCAATAACAACGGCTCCAAATCCACCCTCGACTACGGCACCCTCTCCTCCGTCTTCCCGGGTTTCTCCCTCTCCAAATACGCCCGCGCTAAACAGGCCCGCGAAGACGGCACTGCCACTACCCTCCCCCCAGGCGTCACCGAACCCACGGAATGGATCAAAAACGCCGGCCCCCTCCAAATCGAACCCAAAGTCTGGCTCGCCAACGAGCGGACCTTTCTCAAGTGGCAGCACGTCTCTGTGCTACTCGGCGGGTTGGCAGTGAGTCTGTATTCGGCTGGCGGGGGAAGCGAGAATGCGCTGGCGCAGACGATGGGCGCTGTGTTTGTGGGGGTCGCGGTGTTTGCCGGGGCGTGGAGTTATTGGGTGGCAATGAGGAGGAGGGCGATAATTGTGCAGAGGAGTGGGAGGGATTTGGATTTTGTGGTTGGGCCGTTGGTGGTTAGTGTTGCGTTGGGGATGGCGTTGGTGGTTAATTTTGGGTTTGCTGTGAGTTTCTCTTTCTCGTCCTCTATTCTCGCTCTCTAGGGCCCGGAGAGGTTGTTCGTGACCATCTTGCTAACTTTGACAATAGTACCGGAAGGCATTTGGACACGACCTGTTCAGCGGAGGTTCTGTGGGCATGGCGGCTGGGAATGGGAGTGTAGTTGGTGGTGAGGTGGGGGATCTGCGGATTTAAGTGAGGGTTGTCGTCTGTACGCTTTTATGGTATGCTTTGTGGTATGCTTCATGTTGTATGCGGTAGTAGGGGTGAGGGGCATTCACTGGAAGGGGAGTTTGAGTCTTGGTTTTTTCTTTTCTCCGTTTCTGCTTTGTGGTTTGTGGTTTTCCGCTTTGTGGTTTCCCGTTTCCTGCTCAGGGGTTTCTTAGGTTGTCGCATCAGCATAGTATAGTGTATGTACCAAGGTTGGATATGGTATTGGTAGATTGTATGAGTTTCTTTGTCTGCCAAGGCGTATTTCAACCCGATATCCTGATTCATTATTGGTGACCAATGTCTGTTACCAGGCTAGCTGAGTAAATCCAAACCTCGCCTTTTCCTTCAGGCTCAGGATGGTTAATTACTTTTACCATTAATCCCGTTCTCTACGGATTCCTTAAACCCGCTTTGGCTGATCACGTTTTAGCGCCGTAACGATGAAAAAATCATTGAATCACATGAACTTAGGAAATGTTCATCCAAAGAGCCCCCATGAACTATCCCAACTCAACACATCACCATCTTTCGTCTCACAAAACAGCATCACCCCAACGGCCTCGAAAACCAACAAGCCACGGAAATAAAATGCCAGTCACACAAACTGACAGACCGTCCTTCTAGCCGCCCAGCCCAGACCCGCCGAAACACGGCATCACAACTTCGAAGCACGTACCCGTAGCAGTTGAACAAAAGGGAAAAGAAGATGCAAGCTGCAAGCCACATCCGGACTGTCGGCGTTGAGCACCACGAGGGGACAGCATCGGGAGCAACAAGGGCTGAGAGGTGAAGGGCTAAACGATGAAGGGGCGGGCGGACAGGGGGTCTAGGTTGGGTTGGGTTCTACTACCTGGATGTAAATATGCAGGTATCCGTGGGTGGGTGGATGTTGTGATATGTGAGAGTGGGAGGAAAAGTCGGGGGAGAAGACTGTGTTTCCCGGGTGGGTTCTTTGCTTTGCGGGTTGATGGGAGGATAGATGGTCTCGAGGTTTGGGGTCTTTTGGTGTTTGTTTCTTTCTCAGGGCTATTCGTGACGGGTGGGAGGTGACTACCTACTGTGTTGATTCGATTAGGCTCAGACTATCTAGTTATCACCTACATCAAGAGAGTGAGTTGAGGTAGAAAGTAATGATAAAGAAGATATATCACCATTTGAGAAAAGAGAGAACTGACGGACGAACCCGTTCAACACGTCGAGTCTCATTGTGTCCAACTGTATGCCCTCACACCCACCAAACTCCGTCATTTTCCCGTCAATCTGTCAGTCCGTCAATCCTGTAGCACTACATAATACACAACATACAACGCTGAACATGTAACAACACTTTTCGGTCCTCCCCGCCTAAACCCAAAAGTCCAAAGTGTCTGCGAGCCTGGAGAAATGAGTCTGTCATATAGGATAGGAGAGGGACACGACGGATTTTGATCCCGGGGTTTGTGCCGTGTGACGTGTCGCCGCGGACTTGACTTTTTGTGTCTCGTCGTCTTTGTGTGTTTGTTTTGTTCCGGCTTGGTTCGCTCATACGTGATTGGGTTTGGTTTGTTGTGTATTATGGGCGGTGGTGGTCTGTCGGAGATGGGGGTTGAAGAGTCGGATGGGCATGGATAGGCTTGTGTGTGTGTGTTCTAACAAAATATCCCGGCCGGGGAGTATGTGTTATGTTATACAGGCTATGGGCGTATGGTCAGGGGCTAGTCAACCGTTTTTTTCCTTAGCTGTCCTCTTCCTTCCGAGGACCACCATTGTTGGGCCGGAACGGAGATTTGGAGGTCACGAACTGAACTGGGATCCTGGGTTGCTTCTTTCCGGTCTGTCTATCTGTCTACCTGTCTGTCTAACGCCAGCTGTCGTCCGAGGAGAAAGTACCGGATGAGACACAACAAAACGTGGCGGAGGAAAGGAAAGAAACTGACGAGGGATCCCTTTCCGTGTACTTACAGGATGCCCATGTGGGAACACGAGTGGCCGCAGGACATTGAGTCGAGGCAAGACACCTATGCTTCTTCAACACCCACTCGGCATGTATCTACAATGGGATGTCTAAGTGGATGAAGAAATTTGTTTCGCTTATTTTGATCGTGATAGCAACATATCGCCCCCGGGAAGGGTCCTACACAAGCCGTACTATGTAGTTCTCATATTGGCAGGGTTGCATACATCCGACCGTTGCAATCCATTCTTTTTTTTTGCGCATCCCATTGCCACGTTATCAATACGTTAACGCAAGACGTCACCAGCGTGCGTCTGCAGCATCGTCGGTTAGGAAAAGAGAAGGCGAAAATCCAGGAAGAAAGGAATAAAAATCATCTCAACCTGTTGTGTCTTCTGCAACTTGCTCGAGAGAGAAAATTAAGCCAGTGGGGTCGAGTGCTTTTTCCTCAACGCTCGTTAGGTGACAATGCAGCATTACACTGCAGAGTGCGGAGAGAAGCTTTGGGAATGGCCCAGACTCCCAGGTCCCAAAACTCTCGAATAGCTTGAAAGAGGGGCTACTATGTAGGGTATGGGCAACAAAAACAAAAGCTTCGAAACATTAGTCATGGGCGTTCATTATGGGAACGGTCTGGATTCTCACTCAATCGAGACGTCGACGATTCTCCGCGGAGGGTCGGGTCCTACGGAGTGAGGGGAATTTTATGATGCAGGGAGAAAGACATACACAATACACAGTATGGCAACGGCTCAAAAAGCAAAAGCAGAGACGGGAAAGAGTCCTTCGTCAACGGGTTGGTTAGTAGTGTAATTTGGGTGAGTGAGTGGGGGATACTTCAAAATAAACTCACTGTCACTTAACCCTATTCGTCGCCTTTTTCATCCTCTTTATATCTCTCAAAACTCAAAAAGCACAAAACGTTTACCCAAACCCTAACCAAAAAAGAGGCATTATCATTATCCCATGACCAGAGCAGACCCGAAGATAAGGCAGAACAAAACCTGGCGTCCCAGAGATCGGCCAGATCAAGCAAACAAACAAACAACCAACCACCCCATCAAGTAGATCAGACCCGCGTGGCTTTTCCCGCTTGCTTTGCTTGCCCTTTTCCTCGTCCCCTTCGGGCCCGGCCACGTTTTCCATCATTTCCTCAACTCAACCAGTCAACTTACCGTGGGTCGCTTGGGTCGCTGCAGCAAGACATCTTCTTCATCACCAATCTCCGCTCTTCTCCGCCCCCTACATACAACCCACTTGTGTTGCTTTATAAGGACATTCTGTACAGTGCAGTGTCTCCCGCTGCGCTTTCTTTTCGTCTTTTTGTTTGATCCTACCTCGTACAACAATCCGATAAACGTTACACACACACAGTCCCACGATGCAGCGTACGCGTATGGTTCTGACTGTCCAACAGTAAGCAATTATCAAGACGGCTTCCTTACCGAGAGGCAGAGTGGTTTTTATCGGGCCGGTCGTTGCCGTGGTTGGTGGAACGCCCGTACTTTTTCGGCTCCTTCGTTACGGATGTTGATCGATCGATCAAGAAGGAAGGCGAACCGACGGCGTGGAATGTGGCGCACGGGAAATAAATTCATAGTTCACACATGTTTGATTCGGGGCCTTGTCGATTCATTTCCGTCCGTTCATTCTTCATTCCCTGATTCAACTGACTACACTGGTTGCACCCGGCCAGGCTTTTACCTCTTTCCCGCTTCAGGCTGAATAGGTCCGGTTAGGAAGTGGGTGTGAGGTGTGATGCGTGATTGCTCTCTCTGACATTGTGTGTGTGTATGTGCACGGGCTAAGTGTAGTGCGTTTGGCATTTGCCGTCAATATCTGTGAGTGGGTGGTGAGAATGAGGAGAGTGTGGTTGCACAGTACAGTACGTATGCATGTGGGTGGGTGGACAGTGGCAAGAAAAAACCAAGGCCACGGTACATTTGCTTGGCTGCGACGATGGTATGGTCCCGGGTTTGTGGGAGCCATCATGCCATCATGCGGTACCCGGCAAAATAGGGGACGCTGGGGTGAAGTTGAAGATGAGATGGGACGATAGTGGGTGTTCGTCCGTTGTTGTTGGGGCGTGCCTCTGACTCGGGCGATTACATTTATTTTGTTTCCACTTTGTTTTACTTACGTTCTCTTCAAGCTTAACAACGGCGAGGAACGACTTCGGGGAGAAAGGCTTGGAGGCGGAGGACCTGGCCGGTAACCCGAACGGATGGATCGTCTGCTGGTTGGCCAGTTGGTTGCTCCGAGGACATACAGTAACCGGACGTTCACTCAGTTTCCTCGCACCGTTTTGTCACCACCCACCAGTAGCGTGATGGCGTTGGTTGTGTGGTTGTCCATACATGAAGGGAACTGCATCTTGCTGCATCTCCTTGCACGACGAGGGCACGTGTTGTTGAGGTGCGGGGGAAGCACAGCAGCGGTCAGAAGAAGTGGTGGAAGGTTGATGACTGGGCTGCCTTTCTCTGCTGGGACGGTGAGTTCTGGACTCGGATTTTGATATTTGCCCCCTCGGTTCTCGTGTTCTTTTCGTCTTACAGTCTCACGGTTCTAGACTTGAGGAGATGCCCCACGTGTAAAGAGATTCGGAAGTCGATAACAGAATACGAGGCTATAAACCCATAAGAGTAGTGTCCTTCCAGAAGAAAAGCCGCATCTCGCACTTCTGAGAACATGAAAAGCCGGGAACCCACCACCCCGTGTAATCCGTACTGTGCTGTGTTCCGCCCGAACGGCCCCTGTGTGACCTGACGCGATATTACCTCTGCTCCGAGTGTGTGTTCCGCCGGGTCCTTTGACCCCGTTCTGGGACACTTCTGGCTGCATGCCTTACACTACCTAATCTTACATGGATGGAAGTGTGCCACCCACTAGTGAGTTATTCCAGCGGGGAATCTCATTGCTCATCGCTCATTCTATTGCCCACTGCTCATCGCTGGTATCATCGCTAGTGTAGTGCCTCACCCACCCACCAAGCTACACTACTACCCTCTATCTCTCGTCTTGTATCCCGTGCCCTGGGTCCTTCCTGCACACTGCGTGTAATCGCCCGTCGATCCCTCGCCCATCTAACTTCTAGTGCTAAACTCAGTAGAGTACCCTCCGAAAAAAAAAAGAAACCCAAATCAAGGTGAAGTGAAGTCATCAATGAGCATGCCGATGATTATCCAACTTCTTCGTATGCTCATCCATCAACCTCTTCGCCATCGCCACAATCGGATTCTCCTTCTCCGCCTGCTCCATCGCCGCCTGCTGAGCCGGCTGCTGCTGCTGCTGCTGCGCGGACGCCGGCACGTCCTCCGCAAACAAATCACTAACCTTCCCCGACCCCGTCGCAGCCTGCACCACCGCCAGCGTAGTCGCAAACTCGGTCCGCTCCGCCCTTCCCAACTGGATCCCATCCAGCATCAGCAGCGCAAAGTTCTGGCAGTTATTGCTAATCAGATTATACGCGGCCTTCTTCTGCCGCATACTGTAAATAACCATCTCGCCCGCCTGCCGCAACGCCTCGTCGTTAAAGCGGGTTTCCCCGACGCGGAAGGTACGCCACTCCGACCGGTTGATCTTCCCGTTGACGTAGATGATATCGAGGTTCTCATCCATCCAGAGTTCATGGCAGTAATCGCCGACGAGGACTGCCCAGTGCTGCGACGGGTCTGGGTACCGGTGGACCTGGTCGGTGATCCAGGTGCCGAGTTTGGTTTGTTCGGCGAACCATTTGCCGGCCGATCCGCCGACGGGGTGCCAGCCGACTTCGACGGTGCGGGCGGGCGAACTGGTGGAGGGTTCACCGCCGGGGATCACGTTGGGTTTGTGGCCCAGGCCGAGGGAGTGTTCGAGGGCGAGCTTGCCTTTGAGAAGCTCGTCTTTGCTGCGGGAGAAGCCTATTTTACTGGGTGGGGGGGTTAGTTTAAACTACTGAATACGTGAAGTAAACTTGTAGAAAGGAGTAGCCTTATGTGACCGGGATCCCGGAGATGTACTCCCGTACCAGGGACCCGGAGAACGGGGGCCAATGCCAATGCCAAGCCGGACTCGGACTCGGACTCACAAGAGGGACTTCATCTTTCCGCGCTTCGAGCCGGCGCCCGACTTGTCGGAACCGGGGTCGCTCATAGTGAGTGAGGGGGTGTGTGGTAGTCGCGTTGTCTACTCTCGCCGTTTGCGCAGTAGAATCTGCACCTGCACGAATAACCCGTGGAGGTAGGAATAAGTCTCAGCGGTTTAACTGGTTTCAGCCCCCGCGCAACGATACGAGCTGCGCCCGGAACCAGCAGAAGTTAAAAGGTTGTTCGGAATTGTTGTTGGTTTGTTCAATTCCACGCGCGCTCGGCGGTTAACGGAACGGCTGGCTGCTTGGCTTCCTTTGAGCTGAGTAGCGCCGGCGGTACGCTTACGCCGGGATGCCCTCCCCAAGCTGACGCGGGACTAATAACTACCAAGGAACTATGGCCGGCCTTCAGGCCCCCCCACTCGCTCATCCTCTTTGTCTTTTCAGCCGTGGCATGGCTGTGCAGCTGAGCAACTTGAAGAGGAAGGTTGATGCCAACCTTTATATGGAGTCTTAAAAGGCATCTTTTTTTAAAGATGAAACGCGTCGTCGGATGCCTGAGAATGAACACGAGTCATGGGCTGAGGGATGAATTCATTTTAGAGTTCTGTGTTGATTCAGGGTTGATGATCCCGGGCGAGAGCTGGCTCACTGGGCACTGTGTACACAGTAGGCACTGGCTGCTTGCGACTCCGTACTGTGATACGGCTGACCGCCCCGAAAACGTGGATTAAATGAGATTTCCTGTTCCGAGCAAAAATGAAAATGAAATCGACAACATCTCTCATCATTTCCAGATCCGCTGGGTCCCGATAACCGACCGTTCAGGAGTTGCTTGTGAGTTTAAGGTTAGTTAGTGAAGTTAGTTAATCCACATTTTCCCGCTTCACCACTTGCGGGGATGCCGTCTCGGGCTCTCCCTTGCTCGGCCAGCTGGGGAAGCCGATGCTTTTCGGCATACCGGGCTCCCTGACGCAGTCTCACCCACGAGTAATCACCGTTAGCCGATGCCTCAATGCCTCGATGCCCGAGCGAAACAATTTCGTGAGTTGCCTTTCGGGTACACTACTCTCCAAACTCGGCGACTCCCAGGACGAAGAAGCAAAGAAATCGATCGGAGGGTTTGAGGACAGAGAAACACAGGTCCGGAAACACAGCAGCACAGCATCGCAAGCGAGGTGCCAAGGCGTGGTGTGGCGTGATGGACCACCTGGGGTGTGTTTCCGTTTCCTTGGGAAAGATCAGGAAATCTGGGTTTGGGGTGCCAACCCGCTGCAGAAGAGAGACGAAGAAGCAACCAGCCATTGCAGCCATTGCAGCCACCGCGACGCTGTAAATTCCGCTTTTTGCAACGGTGTCGGACTCGGGAATTCCGCCCTTGGCCAATGACTCGTCAAACGTTTTCTGCATCGCCAAGGGCTTTTGTTGCGCTGCTGAACCTTCTGGGAGAAAGCGCCGAAGCTTCCCTCGAACGCTTAACGGCCGTTCTTCGGCCGGGAGGCGAAGCCGGCATGCTGAGAGAGTGCCTGCTGGGCGCTCTGGGGCCCTCGGCTCGGTCTTTGGGAGCTTGGGGACCAGGTGGGCTCTCTCAGAATGGTGGCCAGCTTGGCGTGACTGACGACGTGTGATTGAACCGAACTTCCCACAGGCCCTCTCCGAGCCCCCGTTTCCCGGCTTGTTCCATCCGAGCACCGGCAAGGGGGCATGCACGCGGCGAGATCGACTGCGACGGCCGAACTGGTGACTGTCATTCATGACCGACGCCCCCCCGTCACTAGGATCAGAATTGACGGGGTTTTGTCAATTTTCATGTCTCTCCTCTCGATTTGCTAGTTTTCTTTATCGTCTGTGATCCGTCACAAAACAAGAAGCGATACACAGCACCGTCCTCGGGATTTGGGGACTCGATCACACAAAGATCGATTCGCTCTCGGCACTGCAACAGGGCGAGAAAGGGTTGGGAAACGGCCAAAGAACCATGGTTCGCGCGCAACCGTTTTGGGGAATGGCGGGTTTTCGAGCACACCACTCGCGGCAGAACCTCAACCATGGGAGCGTGGGAAGGCGGGTCCAAAATTGTGGGGGCCAGCTTCCCTTGGACCAACCCCGCGAGGCGGAGAAACGGCAGGATGCCCGGATGGGCAGCCGCTCCCCTGTGACCGTCCCCACTTTGTTCCCACTCACCCAGTTCATCCTTTCCGACTCCGCGCCTGCTTCTCTGCAGCGCCGCACTGTGCAACACTGCCGTCTGGTATTCCCAAAAGTCGTGGCCCCGGCGCGCCCCCCGTTCCGCTGGGTCGGGAAGCTGCCTTGGGCCACTCAGCGGCGCAGCCGCCCACACTCCGGGTTTAGCTGGGCCCGCGAGACGAGACGGCCCTGGTCGTACCGTGCCAGAGGTGACTTGAAAAGACTGTAGACCCCACAAGAAGAACCGCTGTGGTCCAATGAACATGGAGACCGCGAGACCATGAGAGGCTCCGACCTCCACTTTGAGGAATGCATTTGCCCATCCTCGAGCCATCGAGCCCATGCACCCACTGTGACGCTCTCATTTCCATGGCCCCCTGTCTCCCCTGTTCCACTGCTCCTTCCCTTGCCTGCGGCCTCTCTGCGCATCCATTCCCGGGCTTCTCTTCCCTCTCTTTTATCCACTTGGCAAGTTTCTAGCCCTTCGTTTCCCTTTTTACCTTTCTGTCTCCTCGTCCTGGAAAGACGCGGACGCGACGTGCTTGCTGTGCCGAGCAAAAAAAAAAAACGAGCGAGCGTGAGGAATCCGACAAGAGGGAAAGGAGTTGAGAAAAGGAGCGGAAAGCCAACCGGACGATCGGACAGGCCATTCCCGGCCCACTGGCTGAGACGAACGACGCAACGCAGCCACCTGCCACCGACTTGCCCACCCGCCCAATAACAGACCGTCGGGTCCGACCGTGCCTTTCAGCTTTCCCGTCGCTCTGGTTTCTGGAACCGCTGGGTCCCTCACGGACACGCACATCCCTTCCATCTCGATTCTTCAATTCGACCACCACCTTTTTACTCACCACTTGAAGAAACGACGAAACATTCGACTGTCCGACAAACGTGCTCTTTTTGCCAATTCCCGCGCGACTTCAAATTTGAAACGCTCCCGACGGACGTTTCGGGGAGTTTGAGCCTTTGCTACGCAATTGCGGATCGATTTCATTCGCCCGGCTCATCCTTTGTGTGGCACTCGGGAAGGCAGGGACGTTTGTGTGGCCCCATTGTGTAAGAGCGTGCTGGGACACTGGGAATCGGCCGTCGACGGCTGCTGCATCACTGGGTAAGTCCCGCACGCGAAGTGAGAGGAGAGAATCGGAGAGAGAAGGGTAGGGGTGAGAAATCTGAAATCCGTGGTCTGTCATCCCCGGCCCCGGGGACGTGCAGATTGTGGCCGTTGGATTCTTGCTCTGAGAGGCAGACGCGATTTTAAGCGTGCATCGTGTGTCCCAACTTCGATCGAGAAGGACTGGAGAGCGGATGGAAAGACGTGACAGGACTAACCCGGTGATTAGGGGTCTGTTTCAAAACACCGACCGGTCTTGCAGTTTGCCAGGATTTGATCCGATACTTTTTCCTCCCTTTCTTTCTTCCCCGTTAGAGAGTTGGTATTCGGATTGAATACAAAAAGCTCGCACCATGGGCGCTCCGATCCTCGCGTCGGCCGCTCATGCCATCCCGGCTCTCGAGGCCGGCGACAACCACCCGATGGACATCGGCACCATGACTTCGAGAGAGACGCGGGACGGCCGCAGGCTATGGTACCGCATGCGCATTATCCAGCAGCCCGAGCGAGCAAGAGCTTGCGGATCTGGTCTGAAGTGTAAGTCAATTGATTTCCTCAGTTCATGAATTCAATGAGCTTATCCTGGGAAATCATAATCCCGCTGACACGCCGCAGCATCGGCCGACCGACGCCCTGTTGACCCGCCTCCCGTCGTGGAGCTGCGCATCTATGAGGGCCCAACCTGGGAGGTGGCCCAGGACAAGGACATCACCTTTGTGTACAACGCCAACTTCTTCCTTTACGCCACTCTCCAGCATGCCCGGCTCATGGCTCATGCCCGCGGCGCCACGTCCTCCACTAACACGCCGCCAGTGCTTACTGGCATGCCCGTCTCCGGTATGGCCTACCTGGACCGCCCGCAGGAGGCCGGCTACTTCCTGTTCCCCGACCTGTCTGTTCGCCACGAGGGCCGGTACAAGCTCAGCTTCAATCTGTACGAAGAGACCAAGGAGGACAAGGACAGGGACAAGGAGGAGGAGGGCGAACCCCAGCAGACGCAGACCTACACGCACCCCGCGATGGCGGAGTATTTTGACTTCCGCATGGAGATCAAGTCGCAGGAGTTCATTGTGTACAGCGCGAAGAAGTTCCCCGGCTTGGCCGAGAGCACCACCCTCAGCCGCGTGGTGGCGGACCAAGGATGCCGCGTTCGCATTCGCCGCGAGCCTAGGATGAGACGCCGCGACGCGAAGCCCGGTGGTGACTACGACCACGTGGACGGCGCCGCCGAGTATGAGCGGAAGAGGAGAACAGCCACCCCAGACAACCGTGCGGTCGCCGAATATAATCGTGCCCGGTCGATGAGCGGGAGCACCGAGCGTACTCCGTACTCTGCCGATCCCGCGCGCCGCCCATCGATGGCCGACTACCCGTCGCCGTACAGCCAGAACCCGCCACCCGGCGGTCACCTCCAGTTCCTGGGCGGAAACGCCGGCTCACAATTCCCTGCCGCTCCTCCTCCTCCCCCACAATCGTTTGCCCAGCCGCAGCCCCAGTCTCAACCCCAACCGCCATCGGTACCCGCGTCTCCGGTCTACCCGCCAACTCAGGCTGCTTCGTATCCGGCGCCGACGTCCTATCAAGCAGTGGCCAAGGCGCACAGCAGGGAGCGGACACCATCGCAGTCCGGGTATCCCCCGATCAACCCTGCGCCTCCTCGCAGCGACAGCATTCGCCACGAACATAGGGCATCTGGGTCTGTGCAGCTCCCACCGCTTTCTTCCATCGCCCTCCCGCCCCGCTTGGAGCCCTCGCAGGTCCTCCCGCCGATCCAGGTCGACCGGAACTACGCCGCCAGCAGCACCAGCCGCCTGGGGGTGTCGAGCCCGACAAATTACACCACCGCCCCGCGGTCCGGCCCCTCGCTGGCGCCGCTGGCGCCCCTCATCAACAACCCGGTCGCGAAGAGCGGGCCGGTGCACCCCGGTGTCCTGCCGCCACCAACGATGTACGCAGGATCCAAGCGGGCCCACGGGGACTCCTTCCGCAGCGACCTCGATACGCCGCGGTTCCAGGACGGTGCGCGCGAGACGGCGAGGGGAGATGATATCTCGATGGAGGAGCTCAACGCGACATTCAAGCGGGCTAATGGCCAGCTTGCGTATACCGGTGACTTGCGTCCGTTTTAAGCGGTGGCTTTATTCCAAGCCGCGAGAAAGTTTGGTGTGCTGGCGAAGGGTGTACATATGGAGAAAGCCATGGGAGTCGTAGAATGTTGGGATTGATGTTGACGCGGATGTTGGCGGAGTACGGGGCGTTCCGGAACGGCGCTGTATGGAGATGCATATGGGAGATACACACTCCCTGTCGATCATTTGTTTTTCTTTTTCGGTTTGATTTGGCTTACAGGCTTTGTCCACCTTTTTTCCTTCTTACCTCTCCGTTTCTATGTCTTCACTTTTTTCCCCTTGTCATTTTTGTTTTTATTTACTTAGCTTCTTCATATCCCGCTTGCGACGACCTCGCTTGATTGAGTTACGACAGACCGTCGACTCTAGTCCATGTTCCATTTCGTTTCTCCTTGTTGTTTCCTTTTTCTTATACCACATGGGCGTGTTGCGATGGGTGCCTGAAGCATCCTCGAAGGGAGCACTAACAGCTGGAAATGGTGTGATGGCTTCATGCATACATGCGTGAGGAAGGGGAAAATGGAAACGGGGTCTATTTGCTGAGCAAAGAAGGATGGAAGAGAATGACAGAATGGATACCTTATTGGTGCCGGAGTATGGGCTGTGTGTTGGGTGTGTGTGTATGCATTGGTTTTCTTTCTGTCTTGTCTGCTAGGGAGTTTAGTTTCTTCTGTGTGCGTGTATGGGTTCTTTTTGTTTGAGTAGGTACTGTAGCTAGGTCTGAAGTACGAATGAAGTACAGGATTGGTTTGAAATGTTGTTCCTGTGCCTGTGCGCTGTCTGTCTGCTATGTACTGTGGTATGATGGGTGGCGTGTGCCTTGTTGAAGGCTGGTAACTTTACTCGCCGGCTGCTTCATGTCCAGGTCCATGTCCATGTCCATGTCACATGACGATCTACATCCCCATGTTATTGATATCCAAAACCATCTTCACCGGCATCTGTTAAGTAAAGCGGGTGTGGTGAACGGGCCGGAGAGGATTCCTCTGCTGGGAGGTACTGTACCTAGGTTTGTTCCCCTACTCTACATAGGTACTTGGTAAGGTAGCTTGAGCAGTCGGTAGGTATGGCACATATACACCTCCCGGCGAGACCTCGGGAGACAGACTCATGCTTGTGGGTGGCTCTTTCCGTTTGGGAGATGATGGGTTGCTCCTTTTGTCTTTGTTCTTCCCCAAGCAGTGTTACTAGGGCTGTGAAGTTACTAGGTTCCAACTACGGTGTGCTAGAGCAATGGAGGTCCTTGACCATTTTGCTCGCCTCACATACCTCTCTCGAGCTCACCTCGGCCCGCACCGATGAAACATCTCTCGCAACGATCGCTGAAGACTTTGTTAATCTCGAGAATCTACAGGAAGCCGGGTGGTTTGTCCGTTCTGTAACATTTGTAGCACCATGTTAGTTCCGATACCTGTCGTGGATCGGGTTGGGTTCGGGGAATATTGCACCAGAACCCTTTTCGAGGAGATTGTTGTTCTCCGTTGGTGTTCAAGATTTTTAATTGGCCTACTTTATTTTCTCTCACTCTCCTTACTATCTCGGTGGCTACAGTAGGTCACATATTCTCTTCTCAGGGTCCCAACTCGGACTCGTTCCTCATCGCAGCGGAGAACGTCTGACCGTCCAGGTACCGTCCAAAAAAGTGGACCCAATCTTGGCGGCCCGCCCCCTTTCCGCCGTTGCCCGGCCGCCGGCGAGAATGCAGGGACCACACAAGCAAGCATGCATGCAGGCCGCAACGTTTGTCAACAACAAAACGAATCCAACGAGAATTCCGACCGGAGCCTCCCAAACCTTTTTGGTTCTTGGTGTTCGGTTTTTGGCCTCGCCTTGCCTTGTTTTGTCTCGCATCTGCAGCCTGCCTGCTTGCTGCGCTTTTCCCCGCGTGCGAAGTTAGCTAAGCTTTTGTTTGCTGCTTGCTGCCGTGGAAGAAGTGAGCTGAGCTGTTTGCGACGGTGTTGAGAGAAACATATTTTGCGACGATACAATACTTTGTTTGATCTTAACGGCATCGAGGGCTTGTTCCGTCGGGTTTCGAGTTGTGGCTGCGGACCTCTTCAATTGGACTCCCTTGTCTGGTTGGTTGGTTGCTGGGCGCCGTCGTCGTCGGACAAGAAAAGTAAACAAACGACCACCCCCCTTGCAATCGTCCATCTGCAACTCGACCTGACAACGCAGCACAACAGACCGCCGCCGACCGCCGACCGACGCAATTGCATCGTCACGCGCCGGCGCACCACGACAGAGCTTGCCTTGCCGTAGGCGATTTCGAACGCGAATCAAAAATACATACACATACACAACAAAACAATACCGAATATCCCACGCAACTTATCATCACATGCCACAACCAAGAGCATCACAACAATGGCAACATCCTCAGCGACCTCGCCAACCCCCACCCCCTCCTTCCGCCGCCGACTCCAACACAAACACCACCTCTCCCTACAAACCCACAACATCCCGCCGTCCCCATGGCCGGGCGGTACTCCCAACACCGCAAATCCCGGCGTGAGCAGCAGCAGCGGAAGTGCCAGCACAGCTAGCACGATCCTCATGAGCGGCATAACCAGCGGCAGCATGAGCGCCAGCGCCATCTCCCCGATGCGTAGGCAGCAGCAGCTATTCCTGCAGCACTCCCACTCCCAACAGCCACAACAACAAAAAGAGCAATACCCCGCCAGCGCAACGGCAACAACACGCCCACCGCTCTCACCACGAGGGTACTCGGCCGCTGCAGCGACTGGCCAGAGCCGGTTTGTCGAAGGGTCGATGAACGATCGGGTGTCGGCTGCGCCGCCGGCGGGGTTTCTGGGGGCTGATGACCTCGTGGATAGTGATGACGAGAGCGGTGAAGACAGGGATAAACAACAACAAGTGGAAATGGACGAGGAAGAGGAGCAGATCAGGGAGTATCGTGGTTGGGGAGGGTTGGATGAACGGTTGGGTGGTGGTGGTTTGACTGGTGTCTGGGGTAAAGGAAAGGGACAAGGGGAGTACACGACTGTTGCAGCGGGCGCCGAACGCGGTAGCGGGAGCGGACTTCGGACGAGGGGCGGTGCACTTGGTGGTGGTGGTGGACGTGGAGGGGGGGTTGTCGGGACTGCGTCGGGACGGTATGTCCTCCGTCGACCGAGGAGTACGGCGGGGTGGATTCGCTCGGGGGAACAACAACAGGCTGGTCAGGGACAGGGGCAGAGTCAAGGACAGAATCAGGGACAGAGGGGGGGTGTGGTGAAGAAGACGAGTTTCCTCGCGCCGTTGTGGGATGGGATGCGGGAGAAACTGAACTTGAGCAAGTCCAAGTCGTCGGGGAGTATTGGGCGGGTCATGAGCTCGGTGGTGGGTGGGGGGGCTACGGGTACTGTTGGTACGGCTGCGGGAGAGAATAAGAAACTCGACCGAGACAACGAAACTGAAAAGGAGCGACTGTTGATGCTGGCCGCCCAAACTGGGGGTGCTGCACCAGCCCCGAGTGCTCATCCCCACCCCTCGGCCACGGGCTACCCCAGCCGTGAAGAGGTTCTCGAAAGCTACAAAAGCCTCGTCGCCTCGGGATTCTTCCAAGCGCACGCCATCCGCGGCGGTCGACACCCTCTCCCTGCGCGCGGGGGTAGCAGTGTGGCCGCAGCTGGTCCATCAGGCCGGTCAGCGTTTGCCGAGTTCAACCCGCCGATTCCGGAATCCCCTCCGTCGTCGACGCGCAAGTCCTTCTCGGAACGCATGGTTGTCTCGCCTCCCGGGAGCAACGTGCCGTCTGTGTCGGGTCGGTCGTTTGCGGATCATATGGCCGCGCAACAGCAGAGCCAGCAGCAGCTCAAACCAGCCATGTCCATCTCTTCTTCGTCCGTCCACAGCAGGCATACCACCAACTCCAACTCCGACTTCAACGGCCACATGCCCCCTCCAGCACCGCCCCCCCGTGGCTCATCCCACGGCAAATCCAACAGCATCGGCAGTCCCAGCAGCACGTTGTCCTCTCCCTCGCGCGGCACCAAGCGCGGCGCATCGGTCGATTTAGCCGGTGACGCTGAGATGGTCACGCGTAAGCTGGTCAAGAAGTTGCGGCACTCGGCGTCGCGGCTGTCTGTGGAGTTGTCGGGGGCTCGTGATGCCAACGGCAGCAGCAGCAAACCTATCAGAAGAGGGAGTAAGGACAGGAACGGGAATAGGATCAAGAGCAGGAGTGGTAATGGGAAGGGGTATTACCCGCCTTTGTCTTCCTCGTCGGCGAAGTATGGTGCGGTCCAACAGCGGCCGGCGACTGCGGCTGGGTCTTCGCCTTCCCAGGGTCGGGGTCATGGGTATAGTCATAGCTATGACTATGGTTTGGCTTCGCCGACCGGCGGTAGCTCGGGTATCTTTGGCGCGGCACATCTTGCTGCGGCTACCCCGGCCAGGCATTCGGTTGATGTTGCTCGGCCGACTGCTGCGACGACTGCCACTTCCACTGCCACTGCTACTGCCATTGTCACAGCATCTAAGGGAAAGCTGACCAAGGCGCGTGACGGAAGACGACGCAGGATCCTGGGGTTGACTAGACGACATCGTTCACCGGAGGATGATGACCAAGGCGAAGAACAGGTCCGGGAACAGCCCCAGCAACCGCCTGTCCAAAATACCGTTAATGCACAAGACGAAGATGTCATGATGCTTGACGACCCGACACCAGCACCTGCTTCATCTTTCAGCAACAACAAACTCCACCGCAACATCACACCCCCACCAGCCTCCTTCCGTTCCCCCTTTGCAGCACACCCTCATACGAAGCCAAACCTGACCTCAGCTACGAACACAAACTCCCGCAACAGCAGCTTTCGCGGCGGTATGCGTGCTGTTAGTAACAGTAGTGCTATGAGCATTGACTGTGAGGATAATGGCCCTCAGCGGAATCAGGGTCAGGAGTACAGCAGTGGGGAGTATCGGTACGGATATGGGTCTGGGTCTGGGTCTGGATCTGGGTTTAATGGCCAGAGGGAAGAAGGCGGCGGTGAGAAGCCGTTGAGTATTGTGCCGGATCCGAATCAGGGGATTCCATCTGTGCCGAGGATTCCGAGGGAGTTTTGTGAGGGTGGGGGGGTTGTTGTTCCTGCTGCTGCTACCAGTACCACTGGCGGTAGTTTTGGTGGGTTTGCTGGGTTTGGTGGATTTGGTGGTGCTGGTGCTAGTGGTGTGAGTGTAGGTGTTGGTGGCCATGGGAGGGGAGAGAGGAAGACGGCTGGGAACCGGGACTCGGGGCTGGGACAGGGCGAGGGCGGAGAGAATGTGGAGAATGTTCCTGTTTGGGGCTGAACCTCTTTCCTTCTCTCTTGTTTCTGCTGTCACTTCCGCTCTCTTCTCTCACACCTCTCTTTCCACTGTCTCTATGGCTAGGCTCTCTCGTCAACATCAAATCCACTGCCGACACAGCAACTGCAGCAGCACCACGGTCACCACAACATCCGGGAGCACGCCACGGCCGGAATCACTGCACGGCCTACCTGGCATACGAGCAGTCACTTCACTGCCTCGCCCTCTCTCCGTTTCCTCTCGGCTTTGCCCATCTGGCCCGATCCAGTCTGTGTTCATCCCGATAGGACGAAACAGTCGTCCTTATTTCTCTTCTCCATCCCTGGTTTTCCCATTTCTTCTATTCCTCTTTATTCACTTCTTCCTTCCCTTCTCACCACATAACGACTTTCACGACCCTCTGACGACCCACGACCACGACCACGTGCGAGAGAAAGGAGTAGGGCGACACTTTGACAAATGCGAAAACAGAAAACAGATCAGCAAATCAAAAAAGAAAAAGAAAAACAACTGGGGACACTAATTCCTTGCCATATGGGAGACATTTTGTCTGTATATACAAGTTGGTCTGACTGGACCAGCTGAGCTGTACTGTATGGGATGACTGGCGTCCTTCATTTTATTTCTGGGTGGATATACCGACCGACCAACTGGTTTCCCTTTTTTTTTTTTTTTTTTTTTTGAGACTGTTGGTACTTTGTGGTGGGTATGTATGTCTTGCTTTTCTTCGATCCATCATCAATCCTGACGAAGATGAAGAACGTTTTGTATTTGTGGATGGAGGTTTGTTTGGGTTGAAAGTCCCAGGCTCTTCCTTCTTTGGTCGGTTCCTCTTACTCGAGATTATACTGCGTAAGAGATGATCGAACGATGGATGGGCTTGTGGATGATGCTGTTGTTATTTCCTTCTGTACGTGCTCTCATGTATGTACAAACTACCCACCCCACCATACCGGCGTTGGGCGATGCTCTGTGGCTGAGGTGGGAATGATGATGACCTTGTTTATTTATAGTACAGAAGATACTTGACTTTGTACCTTCCCCTTTGTTTTCCTGCCTGGTGGTGAATCATGTATTGTGTGTATGTTGGCGGCGTGTGTAGCTCAGGTGAAGCTAAGAACGATCGTTGAGTGACATGATGGGGGCGTGTAGTCTTCGTGTCAGTCTATTAAGTCTAAGCAGGCAGAGGGTTATGCTCACTGAACTTTTATCATGATGATCGATTCCGTTGGCCGTATCCCAGCCCGGAGTAAGTGATAAGAGTCCAAAGCGGACTGGCTGACGGCGGACTATCCCGACAAGATTGAAGCGGCTCTAGCTGACAGGTAATACATAAATATGTACTGTACCATATACACACACAAAGGAGCCTACTCATTCCGTCTCAATATACTGCCCAGTAAAACACAATCGAGCAGAAAGATCCTCCGCCTGCCCACCCCAGTCTTCTATCCCCCGTCCCCTGCCCTCCGTCCTCCATTTTCTCGGTAGGTAGTTGTTCCCACCACCCACCGTTGAGTTGCCCAAGAGAGACAAACCACTGGGCCGTTGAATTACCTACCTAAGCAAGTAACCGCCCATATAGAAATAGCCAAAAAAGAAGAAGATAATCCAAAACAAGCCTCACAAACCTCCCAATCACCGAAGTGAGAATCAACGCAGAAAAAAAAAAGGGACACCAAAAAACGAGCAAAAAAAACCGAATCATCTTTCTAAAATTCCCGCCTGCCTGCCTGCTTTGCTAGCCCTCCCGACCAGCCATACCTAACCTATATAGCGCTGCATGATCCACTCCCTCGCTCATTGCTTGCTAGCCGATCTGTCTGTTTTCTGTAACGATAACGAAACAAAAGCGGTCCCAAAACCAGACACCCCGCCGAAGAAATAAACCTCTCGAAGAAACGACCCCGAAGAAGCGAACCCTGAAGCAAGTAGAGCCCGAAGCAAAACAACCCTAACTCGACCCCCTTCCGAAAAGGAAACTGAAACTGGCTTTGCTTTTTTGCCTTTGCTTTCACCATAGTCATCACCATCATAGCTTATCCCCGCCCCGACCAACCTATCAGACGACCACACCAAAAAAGACGAGAACCTCCCGGAATAAATATACATTTATATAGCCTCCTTACTTCCCCCACTCCCTCTCCCTTCCAACCCAACCTAAATATGGACCCAGTAGCAAAAGAACCCCCCCCCTCACACGGCATTAACAACCCCATTCAATTCCCCACCAACCTCCATCTGAGCAACTACCACCGGCTCAGCAGCAACATCTTGAACCTGGACCTTGGGTAGAACTGACATGGGCGCCCGCGTGGCCGAGACGAACCCCGGCATGCCATGGTAGGCCATGGCGCCGACAATAAGGATGAGCAGAGGGATCTGGTCACGATTTAGTTAGTCAACCATTTACTCACTAATTTAGCTCATCAAGAGAAGAGAAAACATACCCAAACGAAAAATAGATTCCGATCCCAGCTCAACCTCTTGAGGTTCTGCGCATGCGCCCGCCGCAGCGTGGCCTGTTGCTCCTGCGTGATGGCATCCTTCCGTCCGATCTGCAAGAGCGCAGGGATCTCTTGGCCTTCTGAATCTTCGGCTTCCTCGGTGTTGGCGCTTGTCTCGACCCTCGCAGTAGCAGCTGAGGTCCCTGCTGCTGAAGTGGTTTCCGTCTGCTGGTCGAACAAAGCCGCACACTTAGCATCCGCCACTGTATCCGCGGTCGCCTGCGCGGCAGACATCCGCTTGATGTCCAAGTCGGTCCCGCTACCACCGCGTCCGGGGAACAACTCGTCATAGGCCGGGGGCGGCGTAGCGGCCTTGGCTGAGAAAGGAGAGAGATAGTACTGCCAGGCGCTCTCGGTAGTGCCTGCGCCTTCCCGGTTCGGGCCGGCGTCCTCTCCTGGGCCAGGCCGCGTGGCGCCGATAATCGTCGCGAGGCGTTGAAGGACGGGGTTCTGGTACTCGGGCAACGGCGGCATGTTGGGCATCTGTGGGAAGTTGGGGAACTGGGCGAACTGCGGGAACTGAGGCAGTTGGGGGAGTTGAGGGAGCTGCGGAAGCTGGGGCAGGTATTGCAGGTGCGACTCCATCCGCTGGTGAAGTTGCTGGAATTGAGCCGCGACTTGGTCCTTGATGGCCACCATCAGAGCCCCCGTGGCGTCGGTGCCTCGCCGTCGGAAACGAGACGGGCTCCTCGTACGCGCGGGCGTGTTCGCGGTGCTCTTGCGGCGGAGACGGGTGTCCGTCGGCTCGCCAGCGCCAGACTCGGACGAGTACGCCTCAGAGTACTCCTCTGGGCTGTCGTCCTCTCCGAGACTGGGCTCATCGCTTGACGTGTCAGCCACTTCCTGCGACGCCGGAGCCTGCAAACGCAGCGATTTGAAGCTCGTCACGCTGTTCACACGGCTGTGGGCACGACTATGGGCCCGGCTGTGCGGGCGACTATGCGACGAATCCTCGCTAAGCGACCGCCGGTGCTGCTCAGAGCGGTGGATGATGCGCATCACGTCCTTCGACTTGGTGACGTCGGCCGCTGTAAGGCCCGACAGCGTCCTCAAGGTCGGGTCCGCCCCGTGGGCAATCAAGAGCCGCACAATCTCGGCGTGGTTGCTCATCGAGGCCATGTGCAGGGCCGTGTAGCCGCCGTTGTCGCGCGGGTCCGGGTTGGCGCCACGGGCCAGGAGACCAGCCACGAAGCGGTGCAGGCCCATCTTGCAAGCCAAGTGCAGCATCGTCTGCCCCGTCGCCCTCCGCCTCAGGTTCAGCCGTGGTTTCCGGGTGCTGTTGCTAAGGTCCATCAGTTCCATCAACTTGAGAAGGTGGCCCTCAAAGTTTTCCATTGCCCGGCTGGTAGAGCCCTCAGCATTACCGCCACCATTGCCAGCACCACTACCACCGGACATGTCACCACCGCCCGACGGGTAGCCGCCCGAGGATTCTTTGATGATGCGGCGAGCAAACTCGGCCGGGTCCTCGTATCCGCCCGTCATCTTGTTGCCCAGAATCATGAGCGCCGTGCGGAGCAGCTGCTGCTCGCTATCATCCACGTAGCGGAACCACTGCGGTCCCATGTTCTGCCCCTTGATCTTGACCGGGACCATACCCGCAGTCTCCGAAGGGGGCAGCAGACAGATAATCGACTCCGACGACCAAAACATGGTGCCTGGGGCCTGCTTGTCGCCAAACATAACCTGCATACCAGCCTCGAATCCTTGACCCATCAGAGTCACCTCAACACCACCAGCCACGGGGCCTTCTCCGGGGATAACCTTGAAGATGACTTTCTGCGTAGGAGGTGGCTGCGCCCTGCCTTGCCCTGGGGCAATACCGGCCATGTGTCGAGGCGTGGCGGGGTTTGCAGCGACCTGGTTCGGGCGAGGTGCGGGAGGTTGACCAAAGAGCGGCATGCTCATGGCCAGGTTCGCGAGGCTTGGCGCCCGGCTAGGATCCGGCGAGAGCAGCTGGCCGCCGTTGGCAGCCGTGTGCGGGCTGTTTCCAAACGGGTTCACCGCGGTTGCATCGGGGCCGGCGGCTGCGTTGGGCCCAAAGAGCTGCAAATCTGCGGGTGTCGGGAGGAAGGCCGGGGGCGGTGTGGGAGAGAATGACGAAGATGCTGGCGTGACCATAGCCGAGCCGGTGGCTGAGTTGGGCATCCGTGGAGCTGTGAGGAACGACGTGTCCAGCGGCGTCATGGCCAAGTCAGTAGGGATCTTGTGGATCGAGTGGTTCCCTCGTCGTCGTTTTGCTGGCCCTGAGCCAAAAGAAGGCGACGCCGGG
Source organism: Dichotomopilus funicola (assembly GCF_033296635.1). Lineage (NCBI taxonomy): Eukaryota > Fungi > Ascomycota > Sordariomycetes > Sordariales > Chaetomiaceae > Dichotomopilus > Dichotomopilus funicola. The sequence goes on from NW_026944029.1 coordinate 399,791, forward strand.
CGCGAGAGGTGCTGAGCACCCAGCGCTGGCTGCAGCTGGTCAAGTGGTCCTGTCGAGATACAGGTTGATCCGGCGGAACCGCGTCTCGCAGCCTGGAGGTCCAGGCTGGGGGACGACTCCAGCGAAGGCCCTGGTCCGGGACCAGGGGCGACTTGGAGAGGCAGTTCTTCTCGCGGCGTGAGTATGGCCCCGGGAACACCGGGTACTGTCTTAGGAACCGGGTTGGGGCTCGTGGTCTTGTGGTCGTCGGTGATCATGATGGACTCGGACATCGTCTGGGCGACCAGCTTGCCGAGATGGTCGGTGAGGGTGAAGATGATCTGAAACCCTTGCTTTTCCGCGTGGTGTCGGCAATAGCAGGCTATCCTCATTGGGGCCTCCACTTGCCAGAAACGCCGAAGGCCTGTCTCGGGATGGTTCTGCAGCGCCCATTCCTTGACCTCCTGGGTGTTGAACACAATCACACGCCGAGCCTCATCTTTCCTCCAGGCCTCTTCGTCCTGCGGATGTTTGGACTTCTTCCGCCCGGCCCGCTTCCGTTCCCTGCCAATGCAATTCTCGCAAATCCGTACCTCCCCCCCTTCTTGCGTTTTTACATCCTCCTCTTGGCTCTCAGGGTCCGGTTTTGTCCGCAGCCCCGCTGCTTTCTGGGCTCGTTGCAGGGCACCCACCCTCTGCTGTGGGATCTGCATCGCGCTCGTGCAAACCAAGATGGCGTGCAACTCAAGCGTGTCCGGGGATGGTTGCGGGGGCGGCTTCGTCCAAAACTTTGGCTTGCTAATCGTGTGCTTGGGGAGGTGGACCTTGCTGACGCCATGCGGGAGTTGCGGCAGTCGTAGTTTGATAGTAATTTGTGTTTCAACTCGGGATTTTGTGTTGGTAGCGCCGACTTCTAGGTTGTACGGTCCGGGACCATGGGGCTGATATTCCGCCGGAGGTTGTACGGGCATCTGTGTGTTCGTCGGAAAGAATGGTGCCCCTATCGGGGGCGGCTGTGCGTTTTGGTGATACATGGGGTCCATAAACCCAGCAATACCCCCCATGTTCATGCTTGCATCCTGTGGACCGCGGAACTCATACTTCAGCGCGGCTGGCGCTTGGGAATGACGCATGCGTGTAGTCCCCTTGGGCGCTGCATCCGATTGCCGGCTCGGGGGCGTGAAAGTGAACCGCTGCGTGCTGGGTTAGTATGTGTGGCACGTGGTGTGCACACGTGGAACGGGACGGGACGGCCCAAGACAAAAAAAGCTTACCCGATAGCTATCTTCGCACGCAGATGGCGAGGCCATAATAGTATCCGGCGACAGCGTAGCTAGCCCCGAGCCAAACGGGCTGGGGCTGTCCATCGGGCTCTGGAGCTGCGACTGTCCGACAACACTGCCATCGACAAACTCAAACCCGGGATCCCCAGCCGGAAACACTGTACTGTCGGACCCCGTGAATACACCACTACCGCCCATCATGTCCCAATCCACCTTATTGTTACCACCATTGCCGTCGATCCGCAGGTCGCCCGCTGTCAGTTGCGTCAATGCAGTCGTTGACGTCCTCTTGGAAGATGCCGAGTCGAATGTCGACCCGCGGTGGCCGTCTCCGGAGCGGGAGCTGGCGCTCACGAGGCCCAAGGCCTCCGAGGGAGAACCGCAGTCTTGCGGAGCGTCCGGCATGGCGTGGAAGGAGTTGGCCCCGGAGCTGTGCGGGCGGTGAGGGCGCGGGCTCGGGGCATCGGAGTCGAGTAGGTCGGGAAGTGGGCTCCCCTCGTCGGAATCGATAAACTCGTTAGCAAAATGCGACTCGTCGATGAAATGCGTTATATCGAAGTCGGGATCGTATGGCGGTGCTGGCGCTGGTCGGGCCATTTTTTTGTTGAGGGCGACCGCGCGGCTGGCAAAATATCGGTGGTGTGGGATTGATGCAACGCGGGCTGTCAGGCTGGCTGGTTGAGCTGGTCGAGCTGGGCTGGGCTGCTGCTGTCGGGCGAGAGCGCGAAAGGGCCCGGAGCGTGGAATTGGCGTTGGCTCAGGAACTCGATTTGCCGGGCAGCAGCGGCATGCTTTGCGGACGTGGTCTAGTGTAGGAGTAGTCGAAGTCAAATGTCGATAGGATTAGTTGGGAAAAGAAAAAACGCGATCGGATGAAAAGCACCGTTCCCTCCCCTCGGCGTCAGAAATTACTATGTAACTACCAAGAGACGAACGCAATCTCGGGTCACGTCAAAAGGTTGAGGGCAGGGCCACGCAACTTGGGTGGATGCCCAGGGGGCCCCAGGGCCTCTCGCCAGGTGGCTGATGCGCAGTCGCCATGAGAGCATGCAGCTAACGAAGTTTTTGGAACCCCAAATGCTCCCGTTTTGGTGCCGCGATCGCGCACGGACCCCTTTCGGTGCCTTGCTTCCTCCAGATTTAGTTCATCCGGATGTCCATAACGAGGAAATAGACTAGACTACTCCGTACCTGCATAATATTAACCTTCACGTTAACTACCTAACATTGACACAACAATTCCCATTGACCGCACCCCCCGGAACCCCGCTAGCAGGCAGGTTGCTCTTGCCTCTCCTCCATCCATCATACCTACAACTCCCCAAGTCAGGCAACCGAGACCCGGGCAAGCCCTCCCCCCTCCTGATCAGGTCTTTCTCGATTTGCTTGCGGTCTACCAGCAACCTTGCAGAGGAAAGCATCTCCCTCGATGGCGGTGAGTCGATTTGCTCTTCTGCATACCTGTTATCCCGCCACATCACCGCCAGCCACCCAATTGCAATGCAACCCACCTTTCCAAAACCCAGGTGCCCAGATCGCATGCGGGTTCCGCCCGCACTTGCTTTCTTGCATTTGTACCTGAGAGAGCGGCCCACGGGCCATTCCGTCTTATCTATGCAGTAACTAGTGAAGCACGCCTTCCTCTCTCGCACCTCTTGAGCAGCATCGGATCAGAAATTCATGTACTCAATTATTTGTGAGCTCATTCTCGTCCGATGTAGGAATGGACAAGATGAGACGGGTGAAATCCATCCGATGTCACCGTGAACCCCCGCAAAGCTCTCCGACTGCACAGCACAGAGCCAGACTCACCAAGAAACCCGCCCCGAACCTGCCTCCACAGCCAAGACACCTTCGCCACAGCGAAAGCGGATTGCGCTAAACTAGTGCCTGCATTTTTGACAGCTCGAGCGGAGTCCGGCGGACTGGTGGCCCCAATCGGCGACGGAATCCCGCCGAGCGGCTCTCCACCGGAATGAGGGGCCGGAGGGGCCGGAGGGGCCGCCGGTTGACTTGATCGTCCGGAATGGAATCCAGAACCTACTAGCCAGTTGAATGGAGGGGTGAGGGTTTATAATTGGGTATTCAATACGCTTAACTAATGTCAAAGCTACCTAAGGATATGGGATCCATATCTATCAAAACGCTGGCTTTCAATAAGAAAATCCGGCAGTCACGAAAAGAAGTTTGAGGCTTTGCACATCAGTGCAAAGCCGTTGATGTCAGCAGCCCAGAACGTCGCAGCAGTGTCACTCACCACCTACATATCCCTTAGATGCTGCTGACATCGGTGCCAACGACAATGCAATGTCCCAGGGCTTTTCGCCTTCACCACAAGAAACCAGCATGGCCAACGCCATTAAGCGGGTGTGATGGCATCCTTTTCAGCCGCCTGCCCACTCGTCAAAGGCGGCTCATCCGGAAACCGAATCGCCCGTCCGCCTGACGGGCCCGAGTTCCGCGGGAACGAAGCACGTTCCGCATCTCCAATATCCGCCGAGGTGTTCCTCGTAGGATCCGACCCATCTCGTCGATCAAGAATGCCGCCACCAGTCGTTTCATGGCGGTTGGGAATCACGGAACCACCAATCCTGTAGACCCCGTGCCCCTTAGAATCAGGCTGGACGGTGTCGAGTTCAGTTCCCTCTTCGGTTCCCGTTCCGGATTCCACTCCTGCCCCCGCTCCGGCCCTTGCGCCAGCCCCTGGCCGTCGACGGAGGGTAAAGGAGGTCACTCTGTTACCGAGGGAGAATGGGAGCACTAAGTCAGGCTCATCGCTAGAGGTGCTCATGAGGGACCGGGAGAGGGTCCTCGGGAGATAGAAGCCGAGTTTGCCGAGCGGGATGCTCAGGCCGTGGACAACCTGTGATCTACGTCAGCAACTTATCACTCTGTTTCTGTCTCCAGAAGGAAACCAGGTTCCAACTTACAATACTGCAAATGGCAATGAACCAGACAACCACCAAAACAGCCTCGGGCAAAGCCTTGAGGTCTGACCGAGGCTGGTCGCCAACATCCAGCGTATGCAGAAATTCTAGCGTGATGTACAGGTAAAAGATGGCCGAGACGCCGACGGGGCCAAAGAAGCCCACGAAGATGGCTTGACGGATATCATCGATCTGCGGAATCCACTTGTGGCAGGCAAGCACCCAGGGCAGACGGCGAAGCAGCAGGACGAGAATCCCAAGGGCAATCAGCCGGCCAATCGGCACCACCTCGTTATGCAGAAACCGGTCCCACGGACACACGGCGCCATACCACATGAAGATCGAGACGTTCAGCAACATATCGATAGTCGGTTGCAGCGAGTCGTCAAGCGTCTCAAGGCGGAACCAGTCGTCCCAGGTGAACACGTTCCCCGCCACAAAACACGCGAGCACGTCGTCGCTGCCGATCATCCCACACGTCCCGACGATAAAGAGCGCGAGGGAGATGGCAAAGACGAGGAAACTCTCACGGTCGACAAATCTGTGCTCCTCTGCCCAATGCAGCAGCTCCTTCGCCAGCCAGCCCACCACAGCACCGTACACCACGCTCAGCAAGATCGTGTAGCCCCACGTCTCGCCGAACCACAGGCCCATCGCCACCCGCGCGCCCCCGTCGCCTGGTGAGGAGCCTGATCCAATAAACTTGATCAGATACAGCGCAAAGAACAGGAATGGATACCCTAGCCCGTCGTTGGCGCCGCTCTCCGCAATGATAATCTTCTGCAGCTCCTTGGGCACGTTATGGTCGGCAAACTTGCCCTTGACAATAACGGCGGACAACACAGGGTCGGTCGGCGTGACACACGACCCAATAGCCATGGCATGCAGTAGCGGCAAACCAGGGACTAGTGCCCACACCAGCAGGCTGGTGGCCATCCACATGGCGGCCATGATAGGGCCGACAAGCAGGGCGAGGGGCTTCCATTGCTTCTTGAGGTAGCGCGACGGCAGTTGGACGCCGGCTAGGACAAGCTGGACGCCGAGGACGAGGCGGGAGAAGGCAAGCGTGATGGCGGCTAGGTTCTCCTCGGAGCCGAGGGCGTAGTCGATCGGACGGATGAAGTTGGCTGCGTGCGGGGAGAGGGCCACGCCCGCGAGGAGGGAGATCACTGAGATGGTGTTAACTTTCTGTTTCTCCTATGTCTAATCCTTTCACTCTTATCAACTTCTTCCACGGGTTGCGTTAAAGCTAAAATGGGGGAACGGCAAATCCCACATACAGGCCTCAGAGAGATAGAAACTCTCTTTGCAGAGGTACGAGACCAAGCCGAAGAGCGACACCCATCCCCCCAGCACGCTGAGGATGATGTTGAAGTTGGTGGTCGCCAGCACCGGCATCTTGGCCGTTGGTTAATATCTTTTCCGGGCCAAGAGAGATATTGAACCAAGTCAAGTCAGTAGATTTGTAATCGTCCCTCGGAATCGTAAGTAACGTTATTCTCGGTATCGTTATCGACGGTGTCAGGAACGCAGCTATGCCGTTGATTCCGTTCCCAGGAATGATGTATATAGTTGTCACTGCGCTCTTCCCGCAGTGCCAAGGAGGTACGTTCCAAGCGAACAACTTGGAACAAGCGTGCAATAACACAACACACGGGGAGAGAGAGAGGGAACAAAAAAAGGAAAAAGCTAATGTTATCGAATCATAGGGACCGAGCACTCGAGATTGCGGCAGGCCAGCATGGGATGGCGACGGTGACGATGACAAAGATCACAAGAAGGCGGGGTTGGCAAAGCTTTCCCGTCCTGTTGGTGTAGTAAATACTCGGGCAGCGGCGGCGATAACGACGGCGACGACGACGATAAATACTGTTGGGTGCGAATGGTGGCGGTTGTGATGCTTATGTGGTTGACGACAACCATGTATGTATGTGTCTGTGGGCGTGATGTGATTGAAAAGCTAGGTGCTTGCCAATGAAAATGCAATGTGGATTGTGGGTGTTATGTTGTAATGGCAGCCGAGCGGGCCGAGAATCGGGGCGGGTTGAGTCTCAGGTTTCCGGCGCAAGAGAAAATGGCAATCACGGTTGTAAGTGGAAGGAGTTCCCGAAAAGTTGTTGCGAGCAAGAGGAGAAAAAAAAGGCCCAAGCAGCCAAGAAAACAAAACCCCCACAACTTGCCAGCCGCCTTACTTTTCTTCCCTGTCACAAAATCACTTCCTATCAGAACCTAACCTTGCAATGGCCAAAAAAAGCGGCAGACCAAGTCCATGGATAACTGACTTTGCTACAAAAGTGAAAAAGAGCAAAAAGAATAAACCAAAGAAAGTGAAAGAAGACAAAAATGAATAAATCTAGGAAGTGAAAAAAAGACAAAAAAGAGTAAATTAATCAGGATTTGTTAAGATTTGATCGAATGTTAATGGATTGGACTCGGGCCATCTGTTTTAGTGTGCCGCTTTTTTTTGGCCAAAGCGAGCTAACTAACATCCAAGCCAGTCACTCACTCACTCACGCAATGCACTCCAAAGAAAAAATTGTGGTACGACATGGGCTTTTTTTTACCTCACGGAGCTCTTCTACCTCACGGATTCGACTCGTGACCTGTTAGGTAGGTCGGGTGCTCTGGCTGCTTGTTTTGGTGTGAGTGAATGGTTTGTGGGTTTCCCTGTTTGACGACAAAGCCAAGACCGGCCAGGGCGCAAAAAGAGGGTTTCCTTGGGAAAGTGGAGGGCTTCCACAGAAGGCCTAGGACTCAAGCTTTATCGGCCAAGAAGTAATGGGAAAGCTTGTTTGTAGTCAAGGTTGTTTGGGATTATGATTATTACTGGTTGGTGGGGTATTGATAAAAGGTGGGGTATTGATAAAACGGCAGGCAACAGAATGGTTTCTAAGGCAAAAAAGAGTTTTCTCCGTCGTAGAATGTTTCAACTTGATTCTTCTGACAAGACAGTTGACTCACCTGAAGAATACCCGACCCCACTTTCGCCGTCAAGCACACTGCTGGATTACCGTACGATACAACTACGATACCTACAAGGCCAGGAGCCAGTTCTCACACTTTCATAGTAGGCCAGGGAGGTGGTCGAATGTTGTATGACTTCTTAAAATGCTCATGATATTCGCCAACGCCATCTTCCTAACCTCTAATGCACCACCGGGACTAATCCGACATGCGCCTCTAATTTGTAACCTCGATATCCGGCAACGCCAGGCCCGCCGTGCTGTTGTTTCTAAACGCCTGTCTCGAGTGGTTCCCTCCGTGTGTTCCTCAAAAATAAACAGATACTCTCGCCGTAATGCCAACCCTATGAGAGGACTATCTAACTCCTCTGGCGTGTGCTGTCCCAACCAAGAATAACAATGTGCCCTCATGAGATACCCCGACACCATACAAGTCCGGCCTGCTGGACAGCGACGGGAGGTCGCCGGGAACGAGTGTTGCAGACAGACAGACAAAACAGATAGATCCTAAGCATGTATGGCCTTGTCCACCTCAAACGGCTTCAGGGAGCCGTTGGACTCCCATTCCCAGGCGACCATGCTCCAGTTCAACTCGCGGCGCCAAAAGAGGCCCAGCCCACGGCCGCCATCGGCACCGTTGAGAGAAGGGTGTTCGCTGCCACGGTCCTCAGCGCAGAGCCCGCCCGTCAACGGCATACGATGACGGAAGACAACTTTGCCCATGCGCGAATGGAGGATGGCCATCGAACACATGACACACGGCTCATGTGTCAGGTACATCTCGAGCCCGTGGCATAGATAGCCGTCTGGGTTGGGGTGCTCCAGCTCAAAGACCTTCTGTTCGTCTTCAAGAATCGGACTGTCCTGGAACGCTTCGAACTCGAGGATGGGCGCCTGTGAGGTTTGTGTTTTCCGGTTTTCGGCCCGGACCAGCTTTTGCGCCACGATGCTCATAGCACGCATGGCCGCATGTGCCATAGGATTTCCGGTGCAGCCGACCTTGCCGCGGGGGCTCCAACGGGAATCCCCAGCCAATGCAACGAGGGTAGTCCGGCCCTCTTCCCGTTGGATGATACACGCGCCTATGGGTTCCCCGTAGGCCCTCTCATGGGTTTCCTTGGCCACTTTGTGCGCCAGCGTCATCCAAAGCGCAACATCGTCGGCGATTTCCTCGGTCTGGCGGGCAATCATGGACGGATGTGGCCCCAGCGGATTATTCTTTCGATATAAGGCGGGCCAAAATTGTTGCGACCACATGGCCGCTTGAACCTGTGAGGTCGGTGACACCATGGGAACCGGAATTCGCCTGAGAAACACCTGCTCTTCCATGCCCTCTATCGTCGACAGGCCCCTGATGATTTCCTCGCGGTTGAGCATATTTTCTGGGCCAACTATTACGTAGATCCAATTGGACTTGCCCGTGTGTATTTGCCGGCTCTGTGCAGACTCGTTCATGAACTGTGCCTTGAGGTGAGCTGGCAGATCCGACGGCTTGGCGCATCTGCGTAGATGAGGGACACCCTTAATGATCTCGTCTGGCAGCATGTTTCGGAGCAGGCTGGAGGGCACAATAGATGATTAGTATGGGGGACTGAAACAGTCGTTGAGGGGAGCGCGGGCGGGGACAACAAGAAACGAAGGGTATGTGTTTGGTTCGGGGATTCTCGAGCGTACAGGATGGCCGGGTTGGCTGACTTGGTGGGCGTGCGAGTAATAAGCACATGCCCTGTTTGGTAGTCATCTCGTAGCTCAAGGGTCGTCTTCAGCGGTACCAAGACACCGTCCCGAACAACGTCCTGGACTAGTTCCCGGGCAAGGGGGTCCTGCGCGGGGAGCGGCAGCCCACTCCTGGACGTATCATTCTCGGCCATCTTGCCGGCGACAGTGTTCGGGCCCGGGAGCGGGGGCGGGTGTGGGGGAGGGGTCGAGATGGTCGTCTTGGTTGGGTCCGTCGTCGTCGGGGGCGGTGGTGGTTGTCGGCTATCCAATAGATGGGGAACAGCAGGCCTGCATGTAGCCCAACCGGTCCGCCGGGGAATGGTTGTGCCCGGGCGGCGCGGCCAGTGTGGTGAGTCCTTAGGAGCGAGAGCTGGGACTGTGGTTGTCGCAGGATCACGAGGTTTTTGCGAGAGATCGAGGATAGCGAGCGAATTCGGCGGTTGAGGGAGAGACGGAGCCGATTGTAGGTGACATAAATGAGCGAATAATGGCGTCCCGGTATGGGGGTTCAAGTGCGGCCCATGACGAAGGAAAGAACAAGCTCCGCTCCTCATTCAACACCTGCGACAGAAAGCTGGAAGTGACGAGATGCACCTTTGGGTTTTGTGGTTGCGGGGGAAAAAATACAGGAGCCCCACTCGCCCAGACCTGCTGTCACAGCAGTGAAGATGCTCGGATCAAAGGCCAGCCTCCTCCCTTCCGCGGGCACCTGCGAGGCTGCTTGGTTCTCCACCAACGACTTCATCCAGCGCTGCCCGGCTGCAGGTGCAACTGTTTTAATGGAATGGAGCCCCAAAGCACACCCAGTGTAATCCTGACTCGGGGCCCAACGACGGATAACTGATTAATCGACACATGCAATGTCAACCTCCAGTCATCGTTCGATGGTAGTGATTTTCTTTTGCGACTTGCTCTTGTTACTTTACGCTATACAATCCCAGGCGCCCAAGAACACAACGCCATTGCCTTGTGGATGTCGATACGGCTCGCTGCAGTGATCCACCAGTACCTACTAGGTTCGTCGTCCCGAGAAAGTGCGCGATAGTAATCTAGCTCGATGCCGCCTACCCGTGTAGCCCTTGCCTTCACACATTCGAGGTAGAAAGCTCGGTCTTCCTTCATTTGCCGGTTATTGCGAACAGAAAAGCCTTGGGCTCCATCCCCAGGTTCATGGGTGAGAAAGCGTGGGTACGCGGCTGCAAACTGTAGAGGTACCATTTCCGCCTAGCCTAAGTCGATGATACTATACTTTATGTTGGCTAGAGCGTTTCCGGCGGTTGAAACGTCCGGTATACCTCTGAACAGCAAGCGGGTCATTACCCACTATGATATTATTGTCAGAGATATCACCATGGACAAGCATATGCGGGGCATTGTCAAGATCCGGCATCCAATATTTTGGTATCAGCTGCTTCTGAACTTCGCACTCAGCGACGGTGCCACCGCGAAGCTTTGTTAGATTTCGCACGAGCGATCTTGCGGTCAATCTTAGATGTGATCCATTCTAGGGCCAGTTTCCCTGTATCTCTGTTAATTTTAGCTTAAGGTTGGGAGGGCTAGTCAAGAAGTGACAATACCAGGCTGTTGTACGCGGAGCAGATCAAGACTGACGTTAGCAACCGCCCGTATAACAGACCTGCGATTTTCTGTAGCCGGAAAAGCATCAGACCACTTCAAGGGGCTGCCGTCCGCCCAGCCCAGAGCTAGATACGGCGCTTTGATCAAGTTCTCCGTTGTATGATCATAGGTAATGAGCGGTTGGAAGAGATCGATCCCGGCAGCGTCAATATGGCGACGGATCCTAGCCTCGTCTTCAAGATGAAGGGCGGTATGGCAGCAAGTCCGATTATGTGGGATGCGGAGGAAGAGGCGTCTTGAATGTTCCTCGTTTTCTAGAGCATAGACTGCAGTGACCACCGCGGAAGGGGGTTCTATTCGTATCATGAATAAAATGGCAGGGACCTCCAATCAGATTCTCAACAAGAGTACGCATGGCCGTCGGGTCGAGATCCTCCATTCTGGGGTCTGGTCAAGTCGTTCGTAAAGGTTGGTAAATTTACCTAGCTGGTACCTGGTTGTGGTGGAAGCGCCCCGCAGTGTTGAGGCACCCAAAAATGGCAAATTCTGCATTTAATTTGGAACGTTAGTTAGGGGCCGTCTGCACGGCATGTTTGGAAGGCGCCATGCAGCTGGGTTCTAAACGGGTCCCACCCTCCTGCTGCGTGCCTTTTTTCCCTTTCCTCCCCCACAAATTGCCTCGCCCGCGCAGTCCTGCCTGAGAAAGTCATGAAATCCCGAGTTGTTGTCCCCGTATGACCGAGCCTCGCGAGCTCAGAGCTACTCCAACGAGTACGGCACCCCTCCATCGCTCCATCTCGCCTGCGGCGACCCCGCATGCTGGTTGCCCCTCTTGCGGCATCGGACGCAATCTCGCCAATCCGCTGCGAGATGCTTCCCAGCGCTTCCCCGATCCCAGTCCCTGCAGCGCGGTTTGAGAACGGCGCTGCGACGCTGCGACGCTACCGTCCCATGAACCCCCACGTGCTGGGATGCGGTTTATTCGGAGGCTCGGGGAAGTTTGACTGTTTTCAGTTTCTGTCCTCTGTCCTGCGAGGTGGGGGAGGCGAAGATGCAGAAACTCTGCAGTTGTCTGCACCCATCTTTCGGACACATCACGCGTTTGAGCGTCAGTGGCGCCACAACTTCCCCTCCTTCCCAAGCACCCAAGCTGACTCGAAGCAGAGCTGTTGGCACTTTGCGGCCTTTGTTGTTCATTGGAATCTTTGCTGATGGTCAAGACAAGGGTCATTGATGCGCATGTCAGAAACGACTCGTTCGTTTTCCAGGTAAGTTCTCTCTGGGACAGCTTAGGCAAACAAGGTTCACACTCACTGTCAAGGAGGCAGGCGAGCAGCAAGTCGAGCCGAGCAGCGACACAATCCGATCTCGGGCACTTTCTCCGCCAAGGACAGATCGGTTCCGGCCGCCCCGGTTTGGCCTCCGGCTGAATCTGGGGAAGTTGAGATGCCTCAAGTTGGGGAAGAGGAGGGCTGGGGTGTATCGGACGCCAGTGGTCAGCGGAGGACCATGACCTGAGTCCATGACCACCCCGAGTTTTGCACGGGGGCGCTCCCTTCCGCCTCAAGGAGCAGCCAAGCAAGGCCAAGACCATTGAGCCAGATTGCCTTCCGCCTCATTGTGAATCCGCCAACTTTGTTCGACCACCCATTCATCCACACACTCCTCCTCCTTGATACCAAGCTTTACGCCATTCCGCTAGCCGCTCAACCCCAGGTCCCTTGGTTTTGGTCACTGCAGGTGTCCCGTGTGGGAAAGAAAGCATGGGACCATGATATGAGAGGAGCCGGGGACTTACTTTGTTGAGCAAGGATCCACTGGATGCTTCTCTGACAACTTTTAGTAGTATGGATGATACTGCGTACAACGGAGAACGCGAGGTTGAGGTGTGGGAGTCTGCTTTGACAACTGCAGCTCGTCGCGCTTGGCACCAACCGGCCGCAGAGCTTCCGTGTGGGGGCTTGGCTTGGTTGGATCATCGGGCTTGGCGTGTTGAGTTGTTGACTGCAGAAACGGGGTATTCGAAGTATCGTCGGACTACAACGTCGGTATGTTTGCTGATTGCTGCCGTCTGCTGGGCACAGGTGCCTTCTGCGCGCCGCGTCATCCTTCTGCGGATCGGTGGTTGTATTGCGCCTCGGGATCTTCTGCTGTGCTGGTTGTGAAGCCGGAGAGGATTCGCTCAATAGGGGGAAGGCTGGCGAGGCGGGATCTCTGCGCATGCATATAAGCCTCGGCGCCCAGAGATCATGATGCTCGGTGTTGAGATGCTCCCAGATGATCTCCAGATACCAAGAAAAGCCAAGTCGGCGGTTTTCTGCAACGAGCAGGGATCCGCCTTATCTTTCATCTGGCAAAGTCAATTCGCAGACGGGCCGCGTTTTCCAAGACTTTTGTTGAACACCGAGACCCTATGGGAGACCGCGTTCGAGATGAAATAAGTGTTGCGGCCTCAAGGTTGACACCCAAAAGTGTTGTCGGTTTTACCGACATGCACCATGGCCGGAGACTCCAGAGTATAGGACAAAACCCCGAAACTATTCTTTGTCACGGCGTTTACGAATAAATTCCGATAAAGCCACGCAGACTTTTTGGGCCGACATTTAGTCGCCTGGAAAGTCCCCGGAGGCTCGAGTTGCACAAGTCGTTGCAGCGGTGATCCTCTAGTTGCCCAAGAGACAATGGGTACAGAGTATCTGTATGTCGACAGAACCACCCGGTATCAATTCCGCACATCCCATACCTACCAAATCCAATACCGATGCAGCACCGTGTGACTGTCTCTTTGGCCTACCAGAGGTGTTGCGGGCAAGGAGCCTAAGACATGGAGGGTTATGATTTTGCCTTGTTCCAAGCTTGAGTTATGGTGCAACGGGTTTCTAAGCAAGAGAAAGCCACCAAGTCATCTGCTAGTTCGTGATTAGTTCGTTGCCAGAGTTTATCGCCGCACTGAACGACACAGTCTCTCGTTACCTTGCTGCGGCCCCTATTTGTCATTTCTTGGCACCAAACAGCCCCAGCTTGCCCAGGCGCAATCGCACAGCAGGGCTGCACTCATCAGAACCAGACTCGGCTCCGTAACTAGTGTGCACGAGTTACAAGGAACAGCCAAGAGCATTGCCCAGTGCCCCGTTGAGTCACTCCTCCACCCACCGCCCAGCGCACCAAAAACGGTGAACTTGATGCGAGCACCGGACATGTCGGGGGTTACGTCACCGCGTTTTCCCAGTCTTTGAACCCATTGGAAGTTTGGAACCCCCGTGCCAGAGAGGAAGAAAAATCCAATCAGGTTCTAACAGTCCGAGCACTCACACTGGTCCAACTCATCTTTTCTTCGCCTCGACTCGACTCACACCCATCTCCCGCTTCGTTTGTGGACACACCGAATGAGAAATAATACGGCAAAAATTACCGAGCGACTTCCTACACTACGCCCGCAAGAGAACGGACGTGAAACCCTTACGCAGTGCGCAGTGCAACGGACGCCAAGGTGAGCAAGGTGTTTCCAATTTAGTCTCAGCAGCGATCGCGGCGATCAAGCATGCGCGCTGTAATCCAGACCGTTCCTGGGTTTGGGGCTCTCGCGTGGTCGGAGACAGCCGACCGAACTGCAGGTCAGTCGGGCAAGACGGACACAAAGACGTGGCCAGGAGTCCGCCGAGTCCGCAGCCACGAGTGGAGGTCGGCAGCGCGCCAGTCATTCATGAAGGTTTTGCCCTGTGACGAGACCCTCGCGCGCGCGGGTTTTTTGGGAGAAAGAAAGACCGTGGAAACGTCCACTGGAAGCCTGCCGTCCGAGGGCTCCGGGCCACTGGTGACTTTGCCTCAGGGCCTGGGACGCACCCCACTGGCCTTGTTCCGGTTGCGTTGGCTGATTTGCTAACGTCTTTCAGCTGCACCCCGCCCCCAAAAAACGCCCCCCTGGCTCTCCTAAGGTTCAGGTTCCTGCAAACACCCCTCCCCCTGTCCTGCAGGTCTTTCTTTGGTTCAACCATCAATCCACCATCCCATCCACCATTTCGGTCTCGGAGCCTTTCCATTCGCCAAACCTTCCCTCCGGTCCATGTCGCGGCATCTGGCACCCTCCTCCCCCAACCCTTCGAACCCGCCCACTCCAGCTGTCAAAGGTAGGAACTCGGCCTTATTTCCTGTCATCCATTCCATATTTAAATTCCGTCCCATCCTGCTCCCCACCCTCCCCGATCCGGTCTCTCTCTTTTTTCCCCTCCTTCCATCATATCAACAACAATATCTCGATCAACCCCGAAGAAGGAAAAGTACGGCTGACCGTGACTCTCCTTCTTTGCAAAGACGACGACGACACTGCTGGCCCGCCGCCATCACTGCCGTCACAACCTCAACCCCAATCACTGCGAAAACTTGCTATGAGCCATCGGATGGGTGCTGTGTTTTCCGGCCCGTCCTCACCTACGATCCATGCCAGCGGAGATGGCCTCCAGGGCGATGTGCACCCGGCACATGGCGCCCTGCCCCCGCCCGCCCTGACAAGAGCATTGAAGGAGTCCCTGAAGAGCGCCGACGAGTCCGGTGCTTCCCCCAGGAACTCCCCCAATGGGCCCCCGAACACATCTGCCCCGACGAGTGGACTCCCCAACGGCGTGCAGTACGACTCGCCCTACTCGCGCAGTCTCGCATCCACAGCCCCAGCCTCACCGCGGATGTAAGTCGATATTCCCCCCCCCCCATTCCCCCACTCCGTCTGTACCTTTCCACCGGTGTTCCGCCCATGTTCTCCGTCCTATGTAGTACCGAACGCTGTGTAACCCAGCCCGGTCGCTGACCACGTCTGTCTGAAGCCCACCCGCCCGCCAAAATTCCGGGAGCCACACGCCCAGGATACGCCCACATGCGACGACGCTCAACATCCCGGGGATGACCCGCTCCAAGGCGTCTCCGGATGGCCGCATCCCTGACCGGGACGTGGCCGCCAAGCTGGTCATCATCATGGTTGGCCTGCCAGCCCGCGGGAAGTCGTACATCACCAAGAAGATCCAGCGCTACCTGTCTTGGCAGCAGCACAACACCAAGATCTTCAACGTCGGTAACCGCCGGAGAATTGCCGCGGGCATGGCCAACCCCGGCGATGCCTCGCCTACCCTCGACCCCAGCAAGCAGCAGGACGTGCCCAGCCAAGCGGCCACCATTCTGTCCAAGGGCTCCGCGGGCCCCGACATTGTGGTGGAGGACGAGCCGACGCAGCTAGACCTGAACAAGACCAAGTCAGGCGGCGAGAAGATGGACCAGTCGGCCAAGTTCTTTGACCCCAAGAACGAGGCGGCTGCGAAGCTGCGTGAGCAGGTGGCCCTGGACACGCTGGATGAGTTGCTTGCGTATCTTTTGCACCAAGGCGGTTCCGTGGGCATTCTCGACGCCACAAACAGCACCATTCAGCGGCGACAGCTGCTTGTGAACCACATCCGGGCGAGAGAGCCGAAGCTGGGCATTCTGTTTATTGAGAGTGTCTGCCACGACCAAAATGTAAGTATCCACGGGCTTTTGTTTGTTGGACATTGTTGAGTGGACATCCTGTGCTAACAGCCTGCAGCTTCTCGAGGCAAACATGCGTCTCAAGTTGTCCGGGCCGGACTACAAGGGTAAGGACCCGTACAAGGCCTTGGAAGACTTCAAGGAGCGAGTCAAGGCCTACGAGAGCGCGTACGAGCCGCTAGGAGAATGGGAAGAGAAAAACGACCTCCAATACATCCAGGTTCGTTGCAGTGCGATTCCACTCGCAAACAAAAAGCGGGCGTGTGTACTGACAATAAATCCTAGATGATTGATGTGGGGAGGAAAATCGTGCAGCATCGCCTCAAAGGGTTTCTCAGCGGCGGTATTGTCTCGTATCTCAGCACTTTCAACCTGTCGCCACGTCAGATCTGGATCACACGTCACGGGCAGAGTGAAGACAATAGGATGCAGAAGCTGGGCGGAGATTCTGATCTGACAGAGCGGGGTCACTTTTACGGGCAGGCGCTGTACAATTTCATCACCTACAAACGCAAAGAGTGGCTTGCCCATCAGAAGAGCCGGCTTGCAGCCGCCAACTTCCCACCGCACCCGGGCGACAACACGCCCCCGTACCCGGAGCTGAACCAAGAACTCGACGACAAGAACTTTTGCGTCTGGACATCGACGCTCAAGCGCAGCATGGAAACAGCCGAGTACTTCGAGGCGGACGACGACTACGACGTCAAGGCGTGGGAGATGCTCAAGGAGCTCAACGCGGGCGACTTTGAGGGCATGACATACGAGGAAATCGCCAAAAAATACCCGGAAGAGTACGGCAAACGCGCCAAGGACAAACTCCAGTACACCTACCCGGGTGTTGGCGGCGAGGGGTACCTCAAGATCATCAGCCGGCTGCGCGACATGGTGCGCGAGATGGAGCGCATTACCGACCACGTGCTTGTCATCGGGCACCGGTCCATCTGCCGCGTGCTGATGGCCTATTTCATGGATCTCACCCGCGACGACATTGCGGATCTCGACCTGCCCCTCGGTATCCTGTATGCCATTGAACCCAAGCCTTATGGGATTGAGTTCCATGCCTACCGGTACAACGAGGAGACGTTCACTTTCGACGAGCTCCCCGATTACAAGCCCCGCAAGACGGTCGACCGGAACTCGTGAACGTGCACCCCCGCACGTCCAGTCTCGCGTGTGTGATGATTCGATTTCCTTTTTTTTTTTTTCTTTTCTCAACATCTGTACGAATATGCAAGACAACAAACATCACGACGACGACGATGACGACAACCTTGTGGGATGGGGAACGCGCGAAACAGGTGCTGGTCCACCAACGAACGTCGGACACTGGGGGCACTGGGCACTGGGCGGCTTCATCTTGAGAGTGATTTGATTTTTTTCATCACACAAAGAACAGGGGGGGTGGTAATCGTCGACCTTTTTTTTTTTCTTTTTTCCCTTTTTTCTTCTGTTTTCTTTGACACTTCTTCTCTCGTCACTTAACACGGCGCACATACAAAGCAGGTGTTTTCACGGGGGAGCGACCATTTTGATACCTTGCTCGGGACGGGAAACGGCGCAAATTGCGAGCACCGGCCCGGTAGTGCGTGCTTCCCAGGGAGGAGCCCGGACCAGGGTAATGTCTACGGCATAACGGATGGGAAAGTTTGCGCTTTTTTTTCCTGAGTCATTTTTATGTTTTTTCCTCTTGTCTCGGTGTCTCGGTCAAATGGCTCAACGGCTTGACGCACGCGGGTTGCGTTTTCGGGGGGTGGGTGTGTGTCATTTTACCAACATCACGGGCTGGGGGTTAGGGGAGAGGAGTTATGGTTGTGTTTTTTCGCCCGGTCTGAGGGTTTTCTGCTCTGTCTTTGTACACTGTCCTGGCCTGGCCTGGCCGCGCTTTTCCTTGGCGCGCCTCTTTTTTGGCCGTGGTGCTGTGGCTTTATTGATTGGGGTTGGGTGGTGGGTTGCGCTCGTTGCGCTGGGCTGGCTGGCTTGACGTGGCTTGGCTTTAGAGTTCACCCTTACTCTTCTGTACGAAGTACAGTACAGTACAGGGGTCATGCATAGAGAAAGAAGAACGCTACGCTATTTGCCTACCTATCTACCTTACCTCGAGCGGTCCATTTTGCGGCGTGCCGCCGATTTTTAGAGAGAGAGAGGGGTGATGTACGGGCGAGCCTGGGGAATGGGAGAAAGGCTGATTGATACAGGGTGGGTGGCATTTTTCTTGTGGCTTGCTTGCTTTGCTTGCATGCTTTGTTAACGTCAGAGCAGAGACAGACAGACAGACAGACAGATGGGGCTTCTTGGGAGGGAGGGTGTTGTGGCATAATTACATGTATTTGCATGGTGGGTGGGCACGAGCAAGTCACCTAGGGAGAGAGGGAGGAGGGGGCCAGATGCGCAGCCTGAGATTACTCTACCTACCTACCTTCTGTCTACCTACTTACCTACTGACTGTACTACCTATCTATCTGTCCACCTACAACTGTTCTCTGTCATGTCTACCTGTTCACCACCTGGGCAATAACGGGAATGGGGAGATGGAAGAATGGAAGGGGGTGTGGGATGGGATGGGATGGAAGCTGTATCGTTAGCTGTTATGTTACTAGCTCCCTTTTTTTTTCTTTTCTCTCCCAATCTAGCTTGGTTGCAGGGCGAGATTCCAAAAAAGAATAGAAAAATAAAGAATAAAATGTCATATAGATATTTTTTATCAGAACTTCCTCTGCTGTATTTCCCGTACACAGATAACCCGTTGAGCTTCCCAACTTTGTTGAAGACAACATTTCCCCTAGGTTGTTCTTTACTAAGTTAGTGTATGTCCCGAGGGGGTGGAGTGAGACATGCGTCCTGCAGGCATGACTTGACTGGGTTTGGCGAGAGCGGGAGCATGGGGGCATGGAACATGGAACATGGAGTGCGGAACATGGAACATGGAGTGCGGAACATGACGACAAAGCTGACTGCAGATGCTTGACATGAGGCACACGAGGGGTTGAGACAGAGACATGTCAAAGCTGATGATGGCTTGTCTTGTTTACCCCCATAGGTAGTGAGTTAGGCTGTGCTGTTGAGTGAGTGAAACCCTGGCTAAGCAACCTGAGCGATATACTTATGTAGACCAGTTTCTGGGTGCCTGTTTCTGATTCTAAGGGGTTGTTCTGTTTCTGTTTGGGGTTCTAATACTCAATAATGCGGGCTGATGTGAAATGCTGTGAGGGATATGCAATTACGACACAAGGGCCTGTAGCTCGTTCGACAAAGCTAGGTATAGGATATAAAATGTATGTGGGTAGGTAACCTGGGTAGGGCGGAACGTTGCGGGAATTTACAATCTGGGCTAGACACCGCTTCGGACTTTACTGGTTGTATGTAGTTACAGGCCATGTTGATCATCACCGCCACTCAGCATTGAGAGACTTCAATTTAGAACGCACGGGATTGTTACCCCCTGCACCGAATGAGGTAATTCTTCTCCGATGTAGATATGTCCCATTCCATCTTCCCGCTTTCCGGCGTTGTCCCGGCAGCTCGCTTCGTTTCGCTTCACCCAGACGGGCTCGGCTGATCCGGATGCAGGGTCAGTTTGGTGGGGGCAGAAAGCTTAGCAC
Organism: Dichotomopilus funicola; assembly: GCF_033296635.1. Lineage (NCBI taxonomy): Eukaryota > Fungi > Ascomycota > Sordariomycetes > Sordariales > Chaetomiaceae > Dichotomopilus > Dichotomopilus funicola. Next base: position 419,347 of record NW_026944029.1, read on the forward strand.
GCCGGTTACACTACACGATGCAGATGACATCCAAGAACCGGGTAGTTGGTGGCAGGGTTGTGGTGTGGGATTTGTGTGATTTGTGTGATGTGATAACTGGCCTTACACGACAGTACCGACCTGCCTAGGTAGGTGAGCTGGGTGATCTGGAGTGGTAGCTGCACGGCTCGGAAGGGACGCCGGGAATAAGAACTCAGTGGATTGTGAGTCTGAGTTGGGATGGGGGGGGGTATGAGATGAAGCGAGCCGAAGCGACTATGTGACGTACGTGTACTACACTAAAGGACGGGCCTGCGACCTACAGCTGCGGCCTTTTTGGAGAAAGAAAACAGTAAGGGAGGGGTGTGATTCTAAGGCTGGAGAGTAAAGCGATGGTCTTTGGCTGTGGGGGGTCTCACTCGGTCAGAGTCAGTCTCAGGTTTAAGTTGACGACGAGGCAGGGGGATGGTGTGTTGTTGGTGCATGTACGTTGTTGGTTGAGTTGGTACGCTGGCTGAGAAAAGAGGGTGTGAGGGAGTTAGAGGAGGGAAGGGGGGTCACGAGGCCGTTGGGGGCGACAAAGTGCGTGGTTTTGTTGTTGGTGTTACGAGGGTGAAAAGGGGGGGGGGATAACCTGAGTATGGGTTGAGTGGTTTTTGTGTTGTGAGCAGAGTGTCTCGATTCTTGCGGGAATATGGGTGTTTTGTTCCCGGTATCGATACCGTACACTACGTATATCTAATCAGCGGAGATCGGTTGTGGGTGTATTAGCTAGGTATCTGATCATCTCACTCCCATAGGGTTTCAGATGTTACACCGCGTTAAATATAATTAATTATGGCACCACGTATGATAGGACGAGCAGTCACTACTGGGAATTTCAGCCGAGAGATCATCACACCATAGTAGTTAAGAAAGTGAGTCAAACTGAATTATCGTATTCCAATGAATGAGCCATGTCTATCTCATGCCAGAACATATGTATTAATCCAAACAAAACGGTATCCCTACTAAGCGCTAATCCAACCTAACGTCACTACCCACTCCTATCACACATCATAATCCCATCTCTAGTTACCACCAGCAGCACCCGCCATAATAGCAATCTGCTGCGCCCGCCTACGATCCACCTCCCTCTTCATCATCACCAAACACGTAGTAACCACCAACGCAACCGCCATCTCCCTCTCCCCCTTTTCCTCCACCACCCCCGTCCCATCATCCCCCGCAGCTCCGCCGGCGGCCCTCACCAACCCACCCAAATCCATCACCAACCTCCCCCCATTCCCCGCCGTACTCGACCCGCTCCCCGGAGTCCTACACCCCTCCCCCCTCAAAAACTGCGCCACCACCGTCCGCACTTCCTCATCTTTCCCCGTTTTGGAGGAGGAGGACGCCCCATTCAGCGCACGCGCAACCTTCACCACCCTCTCCAAAACCAGCACACTATTCAAATCCTCCACCCCCTTAATCCCCGCCCCCGCAGCCGCATGCCGTTCCTTACGCCCCGCATACCGCCACTCGAAATACCCCAACCTTGAGCGAAACCCGATAGAGCGGGTCAACAACCCGAGGGAGTTAATCGTAAACGTATCCCATGCGCCACAAGCGCTGGTCCCCGTACCCGCGCCGTTGACGTCGACATCCTGGTTTTTGTTGTACAGCAGCTGGTTGAGTGTCTCGACGGGTAGGGGAGGGGTGTGCGGCGCGAAGAGACGGACGACGGGGGGACGGTTGGGGCCGAAGCGGTAGGTTGTTGAGGACGTCACGGGGATGGTGTTGTTACTACTGTTACCGCTGTTGCTGCTGCCGCCGGTGGTGAGGTAGCAGCTTCCGGAGCTGCGTTCGGGGCGGAGACAGGTGTAGTAAGGGGAAGAGGAGTGGGCGCTGGCGGAGAGGCTGGAGTCGTCGGGGTGGAGGGAGAAGATAGGGATGGGGTCTGGGCGGGAGGGAAGCGGGAGGGAGAGCCAGGGTTTGCCGGTGGTTTGGATTTGGAAGTGGAGGGTTGGGTTGAAGGGGCCGCCGGGGGTGGGGCCAGCCGTGGAGGTTGAGAGGGAGGTGTTGCTGGTGTTGGTGCCCGCTGGGTAAGGCGGGGGAGCGGTGAGGAGGGAGGGTGAACGGCTGCGGCTGGAGCTGTGGTCGAGGTGGGCGAGCTCGACGTCTTGGGGGTGGGAGGTGTAGACGGGGGGCGCGGAGGTTTCGAGGGTTGTCATGGTGAAAGTCGTTTGTTGTGTGAGTGGGAGTTATGTGTTGATGTGGTGAGAATTGAGTTGAGTACACAGTGAGTGATTGCAAGTGATTATGGCAGTAGATATCTGGTAGAATTGTCGGATGAAACTATGCAACAAAAATCAGCAATGAAAACACCAAAGCCAAGCCCTATATACCCTTTCCCCCAACACCTCCCGACGACGACGTTGATCGTCCCCATGATGAAATGGAAGTAGCCTCGCCCAAAAGCCCCACCGCTGCCCAAAAGTCAAAATGCCCACCGTCCAATCACGCGACGATGCGAAGAATACGCTGGCCGGCTCAGCCCCACCGTATGGCTCGGTTATCGCCCTGAGACTTCCACACTCGAGTGCGGCGCGTGAGACCAGCACGTTTTGGTTGAAGATCGCACTGCTCGTCCCTGACGCGCAGTGGCTTGGCACTTTTTTGATGACCCGCTCTTTCCGCCAGCACGAAATACGGCGGTGGGGAATGTGGACGAGCCCGCGGGGCTCGGCAGTCCACTAGCTAGTAGGTGGGGCTGGGCAGCGTCGTGAGCTGCATCAACGGATGAGAGCGAGGTACGAAGTACGGATAGTGCAGTGAGGTGCACTGTGTAGATGGAGCTCTGCAGGAAGCCACGGCTGGTGGAAAGATGACAAGACGGAAGGAAGCACTAGGGAGCATCGTACTTGTCGTTGTCAAACCGAGACACATTTTCCAAATCTCGCTCTGATCGGATTGACATCTTCGAGAACGAGTAATCAAAAAGCTGGGTATTTATTACAGTTGTACTATTCCTTGTGCCTCTTCTCAGCAGATGTGTTTCCTCATTAACATTTCGTGTCTTCCAGGCTCCGAAGGAGGCGGGGTAAATTAAAAAAAAAAGATACAAGAAATGGGACAACATATCAGCACAGCCCGGTTCCTTTCCCGATACCTCTGTTAATCAAACGTCCTCCCAAAGAAGCCCGGGTTCTCCGCCAGCTTGGTCGACACCCACGTCGGCCACTGGTTGTACTTGCGATGCTCGGCGTCGATGAGCGTGTTCATGTAGCGCAGCCAGCGAATGTTGCCGAGACTCGCCCCCGTCGAGGACGAGTTCCGGTTGCCGCTGGGCATCTTGAGCGCCGCCTTCTTCTCGGCCTGGCAGATGGTGGTCATGGTCTGCTCCAGGGCCACCCAGTGCGTCGCCAGCAGCAGCGCGGCCTGGTTGTTGGGGTCGACCAGCCGTTTGAACTTGTCGTGCGGGAGCATCATCCACCAGCCGTAGTGGTCGGAAAGAGCCAAGTATGCTAGGTAGGTATTTGTCAGTATGCGATACAAGACGGCCGACGAGGTATGCCGACGAGGTGTGCCGACAAGATATGGACGAAAGAAACATACCCTTCCACGAATCGACCTGCAGATTCCGCGCCAGATCCCCAATCATCTGCCAATACTTCTGCTCCACCTCTCGCCCTTCCACCAACCCCCTCAGCCCCTCCACACTCGCTATGGCCCGCGCCGACCAGTCGGTCTCGATCAACGGCAGATCCTTCATGTGCGGCTCCAGCTTCTGAGTCTGCCGGTCCCCGAGCAGGTGTCCAAACATGATGTTGGCGCCCTTGCAGTACATCTGGATGGCCACGATCATGATGCCCCGGACAAACGTCATGAACTCGATCATGCCGTCGTCGAGCAGCACCGACTGGTACGTCAGCGCGAAACACGTCGCCATCAGCGCGTTGCCTTCTTCAAACATGTGGTCGTACGCGCGCCCGCCGGCCAACGGACAACTGGGCGGGTCGCCAGGGCTAGGAGATGCCGACTTTGCTCTGGCCGCTGCGGTGGCCGCTGAGGCCGCGGCGGGAGACAGCGACTTCTTGATCGCCTTGACGGCCTTGTACCGATGCGCCATCGCGGCCTCGGCCAGCGCGGGCTCCCCGTTCGCCATCAGCTCCGACGCCGAGTACCCCAAGATCGCATGCATCAGGTAGTCGTACCGCTCCGACAAACACGGGATCTCGTGCGTCCACAGGTCTTCCGAGCCGACCGGATGGTGCGGGTAGCACCGCATCAGGAAATGCTGGAAGAACCGCATGTCCTGCAGGCTGAACAGCGGCACCTGGTGCTGCGGCTGGTGCACGATCGTCGGCAGCGCCGGGTACTCGCACTGCAGCCCTTGCTTGGTGCAGTGCCCGCACGCCGGCCGCGTCTCCTGGCACTTGATCCGCCGCCGCTTGCAGTTGAAGCACCCGCGTCGGCTCTTGGTGTGCCCGCGCCGCTCCATCCGTGGCTTGCTGATCGCCCCGGAGTGCGGACCGCCTCGCGGCGGGCTGCCGCTAGAACTGCTGCCCGCTCGGCCGCCACCACCACCACTGCCAAGGTTACCATACTGGTGATACCCCCCACCATAGCCAGGCTGGGATGTCGCGGGCGACAGCTGTTGCTGTTGCCCCTGCTGTCGCGGAGCCAACTGGTGCTGCGGATACGACGGCTGCGGCGCGAGCGCTTGCATTGACGCGTCGGGGTAAACGGACGGGGACGTGACATCGAGAAGCGGGCCGCCGCTAGAGCTGGTGCTTTCTTCCCCGGCGAAATAGTCCAGGTCGATATCCTGCTGGTCCTGGAGGAAGCTCGCGTAGTCCAGCTCGCTGTCGGCCGGGTCGAGCGAGAGGAGCGGTTGGTTGTGCCCGTGGCTGTAGCCCCCGCCGAGGCCGCTGTTGGGGAGGGCTTGCATGGTTGTACTCGTGGTTGGTACTGGTGGTTGTTACTCGGTGGTTGTTGCTATGTCGGTGATCGTTGGGTTGGCGGTGTAATGCAGTGCTTAATCTTCGCCGCGCGATTCCGAGATGATTCCGCCTGCCGGAGCTAGTGATTTCTCGACTCCGCAGTGTTGTTGTTGTTCTAATTGCCAACAAAATTGTGTCTAACGTTTAAGGTTAAACGTCAAACTCAACAGGGGCGCCGACGGCATTTACACAGTCCACGGCCGAAATATTCCGCAGCGGTCACGTCCCGTCCAAGTGCAACGCGATTTCGGGCAGCGGAAAGTCCACAGCACGTTCCCGCAAATGCCAAGCAGCCCCGCGCCGCGCCTCGTTCGTCTGATGAATGAGAATGGGGCAGTGCCTGCCGGGCGGGCAACCTACCCTGTTCCCGGAGTGTAGTGTATGTCGTTTGCCCGGGCCGTGAATTGAAGCTTTTTAGTGGAGGAGAACCGGATGTCGATTCTCGACTTTTGACTTTTTTCCCTTTCTCTCTCTCTCCTGCACATCTGGTTCGTTCGTTCGTCTCGTTCGTCGAGGGTAAGAAAGAAAGAAGGAGAGACCCAAAAAAAAAAAAAAAAAAAAGTTAGATGACGTCTTGGTCCCCCTGATGAGCCCCGAACCCGGGGGGCGGCCCCAATCTCCGTCGTTTCGGGGCTCCCGTAGGGGACTCGCTACACTATTCGTACATAATAGTACCGTGACCGCAGCAGCCGCAGAGAGGGTACGTTGAATTTCACACTCTCGAGGCTCAAGCGCAACGTGCTACGTTAACTATTTCCATTTCGGGACGCCGAAGCCACGGCACACATGGAATGGGCGAGGTGGGGTGGAATATTATGGGGTACAGACTGGACTTGACCAGTGAGAGGAGTGGAACGTCAGGAGAAACTGGAGCGGATGGCTTGGCGAGTCGGGTCATCTTCTCTCCGTTTGCCTGCCTGCCTTGTCACCTTGTGTGGTTGTCTTTATGTGTGAGGTGCTTGTCTTGTCCTGTCTTCCATGTCAGGAATTCTGTCTTTGTCCATCTTGTCTCGTTCTGTGCAAAGTGCGCCGTGTGCATGGCATGGCATGACATGGCGTGGCCGAATGCCGGAGCAGTCAACCCACCCAAACCAACCCTTGAAACGGTGCGGCAAAGCACATGGACGCACACGCGGCCACTCTTGGCCACTTGGCTCGCTTGGCTTTTTGGGAGGGGGGTTCTGCCCTTGAGAAAGCCACGCGGTCAGCCTTATTTGGCCACTCGCGACACTGTGTGGGAGAGATGAACCGGACGACTGGGATGGTGGATGATATCGATGGTTTGGAGAAGACTGGTGTCGTAACCGCTTCCACTACATTACACTATGGTAAGTAAGACCGTATTTGGACCTGTCGGAGTGCGTGTGTGTTTGTCCGTGGTGTGGTGTGGTATTTTGGGTGTTTGGATCGGGCCGTTGGTGGTTTATTGCTTGGTTGCTTGGGTGCTTGGGTGGTCCGGTCCGTTTGGGTGACCGAGGGTGACTTGTTACACAGTATATCCGAGAGTCGGTGTTAGCCATGGTTGACGTTGACGGAGATATGCGTGACGTTGGGACGGTATTTTGTATTTTGGGTGTTTGATGAGAGGTTAGAGTATGATGATTGTGATATCGAGGAGTGTTGGTTTCGAAGCGGGGTGTTATTGCTTGGGCATGGTATGGTCATATGGGTGCAATCGAGTTTGACGTTAGGTTGCTGGCTTTGGAGTTGGCGCTGCTACAACCACTTTGAGTTACGGACATAACAGAAGATGCTGTGACGGATAAGCCAGAGCCGTTATCTCCTCGCCCTCGGGGAATTCAACCAGCAACCAGGACCCTAACCCTCAATATCCCGATATCTCACCATGTTCACAGCCACCTTCAACCGAGATGATAATACCCAACCAACTCACCTGCTGGCTACTGGGTCACTGAAACACCTCGTTAATCACCCATCCTTTGCCCAACTACAGACCCCAAATCCGGGCCCCCTTGAACTCCCCCTCCCACAGCCCTCTGCATCAACACTGTATCCAACCATCGCCCAAACTTGAACCCCGTCCCCTCTAGCAGCGCAACGCGCCGAAACCCCATCTTTTCGTGGAATATTATCGATCCGTTTGCTTCCCTTTCAACTGTCTCTTTCTCATCTCTCTCCTCGCTATCCCCATCCTGATGATATACCTTCCCAACCTGCCCCTGCTCCTGCTGCTTCTGCTGCTGCTGCTTTTGCTGCTGACCCTGATCCTGACCCTGATGATAACCCCCGTGATGAATTCCCCCATCCCCAACAACACCCAAAACCTGCCTCACCCCCAGCCTCTCACACCTCTCAAGCAACACACCCATCAACGCACGTCCTATTCCACGGCCACGTGCGTGGTGCTCCGGAGTCACATAGATAGAGTGTTCGGCTGTGAAGCGGTAGCCTGGACGTGCGCGGAAGGGGGAGGCTGAGGCGTAGCCTAGTATTATCTCTGACGTTTGTTCACTCGTGTTCTTCTGGGCTGGTAGGGGGTTGGGGTTGGGTTTGGTGAGGTCCGGTTGATCCGTAACTGGGTCTGGGTCTGGGTCTGGGTCTGTCTCCATGTCTGTGTCCCTGTCCGGGACAGCCTCGGCGTCCGCCTCGGCAACGGCTACAGCAACGATAAAAGGATACCCTGCCTGTGTGACAGCGGCTATGCGGGCGCGCATGGTGGCTGGGCTGATGGGGTCGAGCTCGTAGGTGGCTGTGGAGGTGAGCACGGCATGGTTGTAGATGGCTGTGATGGCGTTGATGTCGGTGTTTGTGGGTTGGACGTTGCGGATTGTGATGGGGAGGGGGGACATGGTTTCTGGTTTTGTTTTGGTTCTTGTGGAGAGGTGTGCTTTGGGGTGTTGAGTGGGTGGTTAGATGGTGGGGTTGTGATGAAGAAAGGGGAGAGGGGAAGTAGTACTATTGGGATGGAAACCCTAACCCTGACGCCCTGCGGAGGATTGGCTGGAGATAAGGGGAGTCACAGCCATAGGTGAGTCAAGTATGAGAGGGAGAGGAAATTACACGGTGCAATACTAGTACAGTTTGTGCCAATGAGTCTCCTCTCGACAGGCCCGCCCCAGCTCGGGGAGCGTACAACGGGTCGATAACACACACCCTCGCTCACAGTCGCGAGAAACACGCGCTACGTAGCAAAACACCAATGCAAATTTGAAACCCCCTTCTGAGACCCGTACTCATAAATTGCTAGTATCACAAATAAATAGCAAGTCCGGCCCTCCAACGCCTAACCGCTATTAAAAAACCATCTACACAGGACAGGACCAAGCTAAGCTATCCCGACCTTTCACCCCATACCCCTTAACGAGCCGAAGTATTCGTAGCCGCATCCTTCCCCTGGCGCTGCTGCCCCTGCGGAGCCGGCGACTGCTGCTGCGACTGCGGCGCCCTAGGCTGACCGACCGGACCCTGCTGCGCCAGCCTCGGCGCCCCCGACGGACCACTAGCCGGCGGCATCTCGGGCATATACGCCGTCCGATGCTTCCCCCCCGCCATCTCAATCAACACACTCTTGAACCGAAACCGTTCCTCCAACACCTTCATATACGTCGCGTTGATCTTCCCCGCCTCGACACTGGTCAACTCCTTGGGGACTTCGAATTCACCCTTGAGAGTATCCGGGACGCGGGTGGCGCTGCCCAGGCGGAATTGGAAGGTGTTACTTCCTCCCGAGGAGTTGTTACCCGTGGGAGCGTTGGGGCTGGCGGTGAGGTGGGCTTCGAGACGGGATTTGAGGGCGGCGTGGGCCGGGGTTTTGTTGAAGGCGATCAGGTAGTCGATGTCTTTGTCGGCGAAGGTCCAGGCGCGGCGCCAGTGGAGATCGTTGATGCGTTCTTTGGCGATTTCGAGTTGTTCGACGGAGGCGGTGTCGGCGGTGATGGTGGGCCGGGAGGGGGCGGCGGCGGAGGTGGAGGCGTTGCTGTTGCTGTTGCTGTTGCTGCTGGCGCCGCCCGTGGTTTGGGTGCTGGTGGTGCGTGTGGACATGGTGATGGTTTTTTTTTTTATTTGTGTCTTTAATTGGGTGGTTTGCTTGGTCTTTCTCTTTTCAAGATCTCTTCAAGAGTCAAGAATGATGATGATAGTGTGAGAATAGAAAGGCAGTCGACGACTGTGATCGGGCCGAGTGAAGGATCGGTGTTCAGGCACAGCGGCTCTTCTTATATATTTCCCACATCAGTCGATCCATAGCTCGGCGTAATACACGGTACCTACGTAGTATAGTCGAAACTTAGTAGACCACGGCCCGGCCGCGTTACAAGATCCTGCCCGCCAATTATCGGGCGACTCCATTTACCTAAGATGCGGCACAGCCGGACATAGGTGTGAAACAGGCCGCTTCATCTGCGATCCTGCGCACCGCCCGAGGGCCGAATGTCGGGGGGAACATAGCTGATGGAGATTCTATGCAGCAATAGATCCAATGCCAGGTTAACGGTATTCCGCATCAAAAAACTATTCCTCCGCGTTTTTTTTGTCATTTCGTCGACAGTCGATCCGTTAATCACAGTTGAGGTCTTTGGCGTGTAAGCCAGATTCGTCCCAAAGCGGTAACTGAGTTGCCTATTTGGGAAAGTTCATCAACAAACCCCCCCGATGCCCAAACAGAATCCACGGTCCTTATGTTCGCTAGCTAGCTCTTGCACATAGGATTTCTTACATACGCGGAATATACTAGGGACGGAAAAACTATGGGGTCTGTCCTGTCGCAGAAGCAATCGAGTAAGGGCTAGGTCCGCCCTATACAGTCCGGCAGCGGGCCACAGGATTCGGCTTACTAGTTTCACGTCGTCGGAGCGATAGCAAAGTCGGAAAAAATGCACATAACGTCCGATAGACTGGGCTGACGACCCGCTAAGTCCGAGCTTCTCTTAGTCACCCCAACCTATGTCCCCTATCCCTTATCCCCCAATACTCCAATATCCATTACCCAATACGCTGCCCACCCAACCTCAACCTAGCCCACGGCCGAGTCATCCCAATCCTTCCCTCCACAGCATATGGCCACGGCAGAAACGCGAGCTAATGTCTGATACCTCTTTGCTAGTACCGAACCCGGGCCACGATGTCTCGGGAATAGGCCGCGGGCAGATTGGTCATGCTATTTTCTCGTCCCCTTGTCTGGCATCGGGTGGTTTATGGAGTAGATCTGGGCGGGCAAGCGAGCAGGCCATGAGACTAGAGAATCCGGGGTGAGTGCGGCCAGATAGGGGGGGGGAGGTTGGTAGGTAGGATCGAGACATACATATACGGCCGTCTCATTGTACAATCCCCCCTTCTCTTGAATTGATACTGCGCTGCAAAAGACTGTAAGATATCTCGTCTAGATCATCATCGTGTACACACACATACCTCGCTCCCTCTTTCTGTTTCTCTTTCTCGTCCTTCACCTTTCCCTATAGTTATAGTGGCTGTAGACTAGCCCACTTATCTCTCCTTTCCTTTCCCTCCCTTCCTAGTCTTGTCATAGTATCATAGTACCCAGCTCGACACCATGCCTCCGAACAACACCAACCGCCAAGGCAACCAACGCGCCAACGGCACCGCCAGCCGGCAGTCCAACACCAGCCGCAACACCACCACCACCAGCACCCGCACAACAACAAACAACAGCTCCTCCACCTCCACTCACAAAACCCGCAACCCCCACTTCGGTCTCGAGATCGAAATCTTCGTGCGCGTCAAGAGCAATGTCGAGTCCGGCGTCCTCGCTGCCATGCGCGACGGCACCCCCATCAACCCGCTATGGCGCCAGTTCGACTTTAACTTGAATAACTACCGCGATGAGACGACGATTGGGCGCCGTGGGTTGCAGCGGGAGGTGGTGGGGAAGCTGATTAAGAGCATGCTGGATAATGAGCTGGCGGATGATCATGGGTGGATTTGTGAGGCGGATGCTAGTTTGAAGGAGTGGACGCTGCAGGACCCGTCGCCGAGGGCGAATAAGTGGTGTATGTATTTCCCCTTTTCTTTCTCTTTTCTTGTTTCTGTTTCTTTTCTTGTTGTAAGGTGCTGGGAGGTGCTGGGGTGTGTGTTGCTGGATAGGGGGGCTTGACTAAACAACGGACAACTGATAACTGACAACAACAGGGGGCATCGAAATCATCTCACCGGCCCTCGCGGCCAACAGCGACTGGCAAGACCAAATCAAGCGCGTCTTCAGCGCCGTCACCGCCACCTTCGAGCTACGCACCGCCGAAGTCTGCGCCTGCCACGTCCACGTCTCCCCCGGCCCCAACAAAAAAGCCGACTACACCATGGACCAAATGCTGCAAATCATCAAAGGCGCCTACTTCTTCGAAGAAGGCTTCCGCGGGCTCCTCCCCCAAGAACGCCGCGTCAACCGCTACGCCCTGCCCAACTACGAATACTACGGCCGCGACGAGTACCGCTCCGTGCCCTCCAACGGCTGGGCGCCCGTCTTCAAAAAGATCGACGCCCTCAAAAGACTCAACACCACCTCCGCCGTCGCCAAGCGCATGACCGTCGCCAAGGAACACCTCCCCGTCGACGACGACGACCGCTACACCCGCTACACCTCCTCCAACCTCGGCGCCTACCTCCGCCACCACACCATCGAATTGCGTCGCCAGGCCGGTGTCGCGTCGGCCCGTACCGCTATTCGTCGCGTGTTGTTGGCGCTGACCCTGCACACGGCGTCGTTGAAGTTTGACTTTGAGAAGGCGGGCAGGGCCCAGGGGAGACGGTACCTCAACACGGAGGATTTGATTCCGATTTTGTTTACGTCGCTGAATAATGATCTGCCGAAGAAGGCGTATGATGGGGCCGCGTTTAAGACGTGGATGGAGGACTGTGAGAAGAATTATCGCCGGGAGAGCATGAACTTCACTATCTTTGATGAAGTCGAGGTCAATGATCGTGAGCATAGTTATCACGTCCGCGGCAAGGCTTATGTAAGTCCCTCTTCCTCTTCTTACTCCCTCTTCTCCCCCCCTAACTTCTCCCCCCTAACTTCTCCCCCTCCCCCCCCCTTTTCTCCTCCCGCCGCTAATGGTACATCCCCACAGCCCCCCGGCGCCGACGGCCCCGGCGTCTCCACCGAACGCCGGCGCGCATCCGGCGCCACCCTAGTCGCCCCGCGCCCGCCATCCCGCGCCACAGCCTCCGGCGCCACCATCATCCAACGAGTCCCCGCCTCCTCTCTCTCCAGCAACAGTCCGCGGGTGATCACCGTCGAACAACCGGGGCAGCCGACTGTGCACTACCCCACGCCGCTGCCGATTCGGGCGCCGGTGGTGAGTGTTGGTGGGCCGGCGAGGACTACGGGGGTTTCGTCGTCGGGGGATAGTTATTATTATACTGTTGAGAGGCGGTAAGGGATTGCTTTTCTCTTATTTTGCTTGGTCCTGCGGTTTGGTTGGCGTTGGATGGGGATTAGGAGCGTTTTTGCTTTTTGTTTTTGGGAGAGACTGTACTCGAGGACGTGAGGTACATTAGGTAGCATATAGCATAGCATAGCAGAGCAAGCCGGGGGGAGTCTGACTGTGGCGGAAAGGGTCAGGGTTTTGGATAGCAGTTGGATTACCATGAGCAGAAACGTGCAGGGCGGGCCTTGCGCGGTTGTCTGAGAAGAATATATTCCATTCATACTTACCTTCCTCTGCGTGCTCTGGCCTCGCATGGAGGCGGTGTTGGGCTGTGGTTTTAGTCGGCTGTCGTATGGCGTTAGGATATCCTCAAGAGTTAAATCGGTGGATTACTTTTTTCTGTCCCGGCCACGTTGTGTGTGCGGAGCTTGGACAAGGTGGGTGCAGTACCTACCGCGGGTCCCAGGAGATATAGTACGTGATTCAGGAGGACCGAGGTTGCAATATGTTCCCAGAAACGAGCTTTGGTATCTGAGAGAGCGCCAAGGAGATCGAGGATGAGATCGATCTCCTTGGGACAAACCCCTCAAACCTTAATAAACACAGGGTAGGACCCTGCACCTGAAACCCGTTTCCGTCTGATTTCGTCAAGAACTCAACTACGAGCCCGCTGCGGCTACTATCAGGCATATTTAGTAGTAGGGCTCTGTAAATGGTGGTTACAACGATCGAGTCTTGCCGTTGTGCGTGTTGGTGGGGTGGCAAGATGATATGCTGTTGATCCAATGCGTGACGATTTCGGTGTATACCAACCACAGCGAGGTAAGGGCAGGACGGTGAACGCAAGAAACGGTAGAAATCCCGGGAAAGGGGGATTGACGAGTAACATCCGATTTGGCAATATCAAGTCGAAGGAATAGTCGACAATGTGCGTTGACGCGGACACGTCTTGGACTCGACGAACTTCAACTGTAGGTATCTCATAAACCTTCTCGCCTCTCCAGCACTTGTCCTCGCCACCGGACTTCTCCGAGCCAGTCGGCAGAACCGCTGCAAGGGACGAACAACTTGCCGAAAGATCCTCAGGCACCGATGTCAGCCAGCATATCGACAGCGGACGCTGAGTCGAGCCACGGAATCAAAACACGCATCACTAACGCACACTCGTCCGATACACAGAACAATGATCAGCATCCTGTCTCTCCACGAGCGATCCAATCGACAGTGAACGCATCATCAACATGACTAGCAGCCCCCCAGTGGCCCCCAACTCTGATTTCCCCATCTCCAAAAATCCTGTAATTTTGCGTCACGCCAACTCCCGAGACCCGCCGTTTCACGAGGCAAAGGCACATGGCGGCTGACTATTGGCGTGATGGGCAAAAGAGCATGTGTGCTCTGCTGAAAAAACCGGGCGGTGGGTGAGGGAAAATTCGGGAAGCCACCGCTATCAAGCAAACACCCCGTCGGAAATCGCCCGATGTCAAACAGGTTGGCCTCGTCATCATGCCTGTCAAAGCGCCCGAAGTGGGCCAGGAAGGAAAAAAGAGAAGCCAAAATGGAAAAAAAGAACAAAGAGGCGGCAAACTCTGCAAGCAAACAAGTGGAATCTACATAGTGATGGGGACACGCACACACACACAAAAAAAAAAAAAGAGGAGCTTCGCAAGCAAAAAACAAGATGCGAGAACCCGAACCTGCACTTGCAAGTGCGACCGAGCAAACCTGTTTTTTTTTTTCCTTCTCCTCAGCTCCTGAGAGAAGGGGGAGTGGGGGGCTCAAGGGGCCATGGCTTGGATGGTGAGGAAACGGGGGACCGTACCTGCATATCGGAGCTGTTTACGATTGGCCAGGGACCTGACAAGCGGGTAAATGTGGAGCCAAGCTGTCGCAAGCCCGCCACGTTGGTTCGTCCGATGTCCCCACATTGAAGGGGTCGAGCGGTAAGTGGTGCAGCGCCTGTGTCAGACCATTTGTTTCGAAGGTTGTTCCCCTCCTTGCCCTGCCTTGCCTGCCTGAACCATGGAACTTTCTTGCTTGCCCCTCCATCTCCGGTCGTTGTGGTGGGCGGGCCCGGTGGGCCGTGAGGGATCTTGCTTTTCCTCGCACGTGTCTCCTTGGGAGACGCCAGACGGCAGACTGAGAAAGTTGCGAGGGAGCGATTGGGATCGTGGGAAGGGAGTTTGCCGAGGAAAGCAAACACGGCCACAGTGAAGTGTCCGGTCGAGGATAATGACCAGATCAGAAAATATTGGAAATGGTATAGGACCATGAAGGAGGCCCCTGCTCTGCTGGAACCTCCTTATCGCGACCTCGCGCGGCGTTATTCCCGCCTTTAGAGGAGCCGTTGAGGTGACAGGCTTGGAATCATGTCCGGACCTTGACAGGCTTGGCCATGGCCACCTGAAGCTGGGCTTCGCCCTTCCCCTCCCCTTGCCGCTCTGCCTCTCTCGGGACCGTCGTGACGAAGAGAGGCACAGTTTACTGTGTAACAGACTATTGACGGTGCTTCGCCGGGAAGCTGCATTGAAAATTGCGTCAATGTTCCTTGTGTTTCCTAGCTGGAGAGGGACCAAAGAGACGGAGATGTTTTTCTTTTACACAACACAGTTTGTGCGAGTGGTTTGTCCCGAGACCTCGGCCCAGGCACCCGAGTTCATTTGTTCGGGCTCATTTGTTCCTGACATTCCAGGACGGGAGCCATGTTGTGCGAGGAGGTGGTGATGATGGTGGGTGACCCCACTGCACCCCTGCGGGCATTTTTCGTCCCACCATGGTCCAGAACAGCGCCGTTGAATGCCCCCCTGGCGATCAGCGCCGCCCAGACCCGCCAATCCGCCCTTCCCGGGTTCTTTCTTTCCACGATCGGATCACCGTTCTGGACCCAGGCACACATCCACACTCCTTCACTTATAAACTTCCGCATCCGTTCCTTCCTCCTCCGGTCTTGGCTTTTGTTTCTCTCACCCACGCTCTCGGGCTCTTCCATTCCTTCCTTTTGGGCAGCTTGTGTTTTTGTTTTCCTCCACTGGTTGCGAGTTTCAACCGTTGAACGACACCCATTTCCTCGCGCCCTCTGGTCACGGCTGCAATCGTTGTTCGTCTTTGAACATTCAAATTCGCATCATTCATTCTGCGTCTTTGACAGACAGCGACTCGGCTCTCCAAATTTAAACTTTCATTCACCCAGCGAGGCCTGGAACAATCGGCTTGTATCCGACGATACGCCCTTTCATTCTTTGTGTGATCCGTTCGTGCTGGCACTCCTTGAAACAGCATCTACAACAACAATCGCGGTCCGGTGATACCGACAAAACAAACCTGCGGTTTCGAAACAGACTCTCGAATCGTCACTCCCTTCACGAGTTCCTAGAAAGAACCTCACCCCTTTGACCGACTACCGCCATCATACGATGTACACCAAGACTCTCACCGCGCTACTTGCGGCGGGCCTGGTTGGCCAGGCCATTGCTAGCCCCAGACACGGACTTCAACATGCCCACCAGAAGAAGGCTCTTTACACCGACCTGACGACCGTCACGGACTGGGTCACTGTTACCGTGTATGAGGGCGACGAAGCTACCACGAGCGTCCACAAGGCCTTCTACACCAACTCAGCCCATAGGGTCAAGCATCACTCTAGCTCGGCGAGCACCTCCAAAACCTCGACTTTGGCTCATGCGGCGGCGACTCCGTCAACCACCCTTGTCGCCCAGCCGTCCTCGACTGCTGTTGGCGTCAAGCACGTTAACCCGCCCTCTCCCAAGCCCCCCGCGCCTTCGAGTACTAGGTCGGTGACTCCTGTCGTCAACTCTCCTCCTCCAGTCGTCGAGGCCCCGGTGCCAACCCCCCAGCCTTCATCTTCCGCTGCTCCTGCCCCTACGCCTACGCCTTCTCCCACCACGAAGGCTGCTTCGCCCCCTGCTCCTGTCGACACCAACAACAACAGCGCCGGAAGCGGCAGCGGCAGCACCGGTGGTGCTAAGCGCGGCCTTGTGTACAACAATGCCCAGTTGCTCCCGTCTTTGCTGAACGCGGGCAGCAAGGTCTCGTGGCTTTACAACTGGGGCCAGTACGACGACTCGGGCACTGGCCTGGAGTTCTGCCCTATGCTCTGGGGCCTGAAGCTTGATTTCGCCGAGACTTGGCCCGCCAACGCCCAGAAAGCCATCGATGCGGGTTCCAAGTGCCTGCTCAGCTTCAACGAGCCGGAGCTCGACAGCCAGGCACACATGTCGCCGGAGCTGAGCGCTCAAAAGCACATTGAGCTGCTGAACCCTTTCTCGGGCCAGGCTCGCATCGGCTCGCCGGCCATCACCAATGGCGGCGGCCCCGATCATGGCATTGGCTGGCTTCAGCGCTACTTCACTGCCTGCGCCGGCGGCTGTGCCGTGGATTTCATCAACGTCCATATCTACGGTCTCGATACCAACGCCTTCCTGTCCCACCTCCTCGACGTGCACGGCGCATTCAATAAGCCCGTCTGGGTCACCGAGTTTGCCTTTGACGGCTCGGACGACCAGATCAACTCCCAGCTTGAGACGGTCATCGATCAAATCGAGACTAACTCAACCTTCTCCTTTGTTGAGCGCTACTCGTATTTCATGGTCCAGGACGGCACCATGGTCCACGGCAATACCCCGAGCACCTACGGCAATACCTTTGCGTACGGCGCTTAAAGCGGGTGCTTAGCCGCCCTCTTCTTTTCGTTTCATGGCAACCTGTTCATGCTCTATGTTTGCAATGGGTACTTGCAAGCCTTTTGGTCTGCTATTTTTGAGCACACCGAAAGCCAAGGGCGCTTTCCAGCCACCATCTTCACTTCACTTCACTTGTACATAACCTTTTCTCCTTCTTTTCTATCGCTTGCCCTCCTCTCCTTTGAGACAGTGAGGCCACTTTTCCGTGTTCTTTTGCCTTTTCTTTTTCGATTCTTGTACTGATTTTCCGCTGTCGGATGAATGTATTCAGTCCAAGGAATGGTGCGTTTGATACCGGCGCTAGCAAACGGACCAATACTACGGCCGGTGGGCGCATATGGATGGACATGGAACAGGGTACATAACGTTCAAGCTAGAACGGGTCTGGGTTAGATCACGAGATTATGAACCGGGTATCAAAACGGTGGCTTCGCTGCTTTTCCCTGCTTTGCTTCGAAAGACAAAGAATATCGTGGTTCATGGGAGTCCGACCTGGAGCTATCTGTGATCTGACAAAGACCATGTACTTGCTTTGTGGCATCCCAATCCCGAAGTTGCTCTGCCATGTTTATCATTGTACCGTATCGGGTCTTTGTTCTCGAGAAACCATCGACGCAAGGGATAATGTAAAAATATGTTACCGCCGGGCCGCCTCATCGTCATTGTTCCCCATTTCTAGAAACAAACTCGCTTCATCAACACACCGAACTGGACTCAAACTTCGGTGTCGGGACATGTAAGGTGTTTGTCTTTTCCCACCTTGGGTTGGAAACGAGACAAAAGTAAAAAAACCGCCTTACTCAGCCGACTGCTGCTGCTAAGTTAGCAGTGAGGGTTGTATTGTTGACATTAGGCCGTAGAAACAGAAAAGAACTAGGGGAGAGTGTAGGGTGTAGGAGGGTGGCTACAGACCCAGCCTGGCTTGCTGTTCAAGATAGGTAGGGAAGGTCGAAAGGTTGTTTCTTGTGTTGGGGAGAGAAAGAACAAGAGACGATTCTTCTGGAACAGCCTATGTAGACCCTGGCCATACAGTATATTACGTTCGGATGTTCGGCAGCCAACCTAGGGTCAGTGGGTGGGTGAGGGGGGTTGTAAAAGGGCCTGTGAGTCTCTGGTCCTCTGTAGATATATGGGTTGTTCTTGGGGAACTAACTCGGTAGTGGTATTGAAAACATTCTCCTGAGACTACTGAGTACATGTGAAAAAGAGTTGGTAGGTACGAACGTGGCATTCTACGATGGGGGGGCTGGTGTTTCTGGGCAGGTTGGGCAGTGTCTCCCCGTGTTGATAATACGCTTGTTGGTATCTGGTCTCACGGGGCGTATATGGTGTTTGGGGGAGGTTGAACATCAAGAGAGGATGTTGATATACTCACAGAAACGTGTCGAGCAGAGTTAAGACACCATAAATCCTCCACGGTGGCGGCAGAGCCATGGAGCCTAGCTTAATCCCCCCGTCTCACCACTTAGACTAAAGGACTTCAGGATATACTGCTCTGCTTAGAATTCAACTGTGGCATTTTGTTACTCGAGCATGGCAGGTATCACTCAGTTCTATCTGTGTTGTTCCGGACAGATTATATACCATTGTAAGGACTCGGAAAAGAGAAGTTCAATAGTGTGTTCCAACACTTGCTAGATGGTAGGGTAAGGCAGGATTCTTTATTTATTGTAGGGAAGGAGAAGGGGCGTCGAGGGGTAGAGGTTCCAGGCCTTTTGGGGGTATGTTAGGTAGTTGATAATCCGCAGTTGAAGACCTTGAAGTAATTATTTGGTATCTTGGGCATTATATTCTTGTCTCATAGAGAAACAATCCGTACCACATTTCCGAAGCTGAGACGATGATGTTTATCTCCGAAATTTTGAAAACCAACTAGCCCGTCTACCCTCCATTCATCTTTCATCCGTCATCCCCGATTAGCAACATGTCCTAACACCATTGTTGAGCCCAGCTTGGTTCTTTCAGACACATGATCGACTCGAGAGCCTCCAAGGTCTCGCCAGTCGCCTACAGTTACTCAAAAAGTATACCAGTCACAGCACATCCAGCACCCCAACCAGAAGAAACATATCCCGAACCATCGGCTGCATCTCGACTCGGCGGTGTAAACTCGCAAGGCTGGCTCTGTTTGTCGTCAAAGTTCCCGACCCCTTTTCAACAACATTCATAGAGGCACGTCCGGGTAGAGGTTGCAAAGCATGATGCAAGGCATGTGCAGGAGGTATGCGATCCATCACATCGGCCCCCACGGAATCGATACAGTCCATCCGCCCTCGGGCGGAGCGGTGTACATAGTAATCGAGGCTCCCCCACCTCCCACCGCATCTGTGGATATGTAGGTTAGAGAACGTGGGTGATGATGGAACGTAGTGTGCATAGTAGTGGTGTAAGAACGGGACAACACCATGCGGCGTGCAGCGCTTCCTGTGGCTCCTCGACCTCGCGTCAAGGGGGGGGAAGGGGCTGGAAATAAATCTAGCTAACTATCCCATAGCAGAAGTTCCGGCATGAGAATCCCCCAGACGAGGTGTGTGTGAACACCGAATACTACTTTGATGCCGGGACAAGAGACGCATCAACATGCTTTTTTTTCGGCCAGTGTTACCCGTTCGGGAAACGGAACTTTGGGAGGCATGTTTTCGAATTGACCAGCGGTTATTGTACCTAGTGTAAACGGAGACAAAGCACCATCAAAACAATCACCCTCAAATACATACCTTCCAAACTCCCAGGTGTTTACATAGCCCCCATCCTCCGTTCGATGCAAAGCAAACAACACCCAGGCGGTCCTATCCCGGGCGACGACCAGACGAGACAAAAGGTCGCAACCGAACTTCCCAAAATGGACATTCACGTCAAGTCGTCAACGCACGTTTGCAGGCAGGCCCCCCCTGCAAAACACCACAACACCCTTGTCATCCACTAAAAAAACATCCTAGCGTCGATCAGTTCCAGGGGGGTGATCTGTTTGAGAAGCTTCCGGCGGGGCTCGCCCGCTTCTTGGCATCATCCCCATGTTCCGGGATAGAGAAGTTTCTCAAATTCCAGTTTGTTCCCTCACAACCGCGTGTTGCCTGCTGTGCCGCAGTGGGCCTCAGCGCAGTTTCCGGACCTGGAAGTACCTATGGAAGGGAGGTATATGAGCTGACCTATAACAGGATTGATACCAAGACCCGGGTTCATCGACATTATGCAATGGAGAGCAGGAAGGAACAGACCGCCTATAACACTTTTTCTATAAGACCAGCCTGTGCTTTGCCCTGAAAGACGCCGAGCCATCAATCCGTACCTGACAATCTTGGTTTCATGGACAGTTTCATGGTGAGGTTCAGTGTAGAATGGCTTTTGTTACTTGGGCGAAGCTTGTGAGCTTCTTTTGTTGTTTTTGCAGTTCGGTTTGGAGATTTGTGCGAAATAATCCGATTCTGATAGATCACATATGCCATCGCACACGGGTATCTTGGGGATATACAACGAATGTGGATAACGTGAATACAGATGTAGTAAACAGGTCTCGCATCAGTGTGTCGTTCTCTTAGGGCCGACCGGTTCTCTCGAAGCATCGTTTTCAAGTACGACAGACGGCTGAATGGTACGCGACTGTTTGCATGTTGTTTGTATATCCCACACGGACTACGTTCTTCTGCTGCCATATGTGACTTTCACATTCCTCTTTGCATCCCACCCGTCAAGCAAACGCCACAGAAACACCATCCTCAGCACGACTCCAAACTGAAAGTAGACCTAGTCCAACCAGGACGAGTCGAGTCAAACCGAATAAACCCGCCGACCCATCATGTAATATCTGATCCATGAACGTAACTCATAACTATAAAAAGAAATATGTCAGACCTGGGAGTCCCATGCAACTCCTCCATAACCCAAAT
Source organism: Dichotomopilus funicola (assembly GCF_033296635.1). NCBI lineage: Eukaryota > Fungi > Ascomycota > Sordariomycetes > Sordariales > Chaetomiaceae > Dichotomopilus > Dichotomopilus funicola. The sequence goes on from NW_026944029.1 coordinate 440,241, forward strand.
ATCCGTACTACTTCCTATTCGACAGACCCCAACCCCCCATCTTAAGACTTAACGCCAACCAACTGCATTAAACAGATGTGTTCATCCGTCGATCCGCCAAAGATATTATCTCCCTGCCTCGTTCCCCTCTCCCCGCTATTATTAGAGAGGATGGAGTGTTATTTGGGTAGGGCCATGAAATAATGCGAGGGTAATATGTACGGGTATCTCAAAATGTGTCGTGAATGTGAAATGTAAAAGTAAAGTTGTGACTGTGAAATCGGGGTGGGCGTAAACGTGAAGTAGGTGGCCTCGAGGGTGAATATAGAATTAGAAGAAACAAGGGGCACGCTTTGGGGAAGGAGTAGAATCACTCCCTTCCAGCACTTGCGTTCGATGTCGGTCCGCCTTCATTATCATCACCAGTCCTGGTACCGGGACCGGACTGGTTCCCCCCCACCGTCGGATTTGTAGCCTGGTTGTGGCTGCTCTGTCTGTTATCACGCGGCTCCAGCCCCCGAGCCCCTACTCCCAATCTTCCAAGGCCCATCAAAAAGCTCGACCTCCGACTCCTGCGCCGTTCTTGTTGCGGTTGCTGCACCGATACCGCAGCACGCGCCCCAGCACCGTGTTGGGTTCCACCCCCCTGCGACGGGGCCGTTAGGCTAAAACTTATTCGATGTCGCCGGATAAACTCCCTCCGTTCTTCACTGGTGGTTGCGTTCCAGAAATCAGGACGGTACATCGGGTCGAGGTTGAGGCGGCTGTTTTTGGAGTTCAAAGTCAAAATGTGTTTGGTGGACGATGAAGAGGTAGGGGGAAGGAAAACTTGGGGAAGAGAAAGAAATCAGAGTGGGTCGAGGGGTTCAAAGCTTACCAGAGTGGACAAGTCCCTGAAACGTTGACAAGCCACGGGTCGATACATGGAGGGTGGAATTTGTGGTTGCAAGGCAGGACGCGGACATCCTCGCCAACTGTAAAATCTTCGGTGCAAATGGAGCACCCGATATGGTCTTCATCTCCCACGGGTGCCTCAGTGGCCCTGGCATCATTCTGAATGCCCTCGGACGTCTCCGTGCTCTTAGGCGGGCCGCTGTCGGTGGTCTTGTTGGTCACATCCTTTTTCTGCTTGTCCTCTTCGCCCTCCTCTGGAACCGCTCCCGACATGGGTGCGGTGATATGCCGTACTGGTGGCGTTTGTGGCTCTTCTGGGATGGCCGACAAACGGGTTCCCTGTGCCGGATCAGAATTCGACGGCGTATTGGAGTTTTGGGACTCGAGTTCCAGCGACGGATCGGGTTTCGCCGAGTCCGGATCTCCAAATTTGATAATAGGTAATGTCTCCAGGACTGCCCGTGCTAGTCCCCTCGCTCGGCTTTGTGCCGGCCGGCCCCCGAAGCCCAGCCGTGGGCCGTACCGTTCGGGATACCGATGCGCGCGAACTGCGCCTGTCCCGATAATAACCAAAAACAATAGCGTGGTGAGGCCGGTGATGGTGTACAGGGTACTCATCGCCGCCGCAGAGTTTCCGCCACCCTTCGGGTAATCTGGCGTTGTCGTGGTCGTATTCTCTCCGCCACTGATGGTAGCGCGTAGAGTTCCCCCGGCCCGGACGGTGTTGTTCATGGTCTCCCGAGCTTCGTTAGCGTCGCCCATGGTGTAAAGGGTGTTGTAGATTAGATCGTTGCCGTCGAGACTGCACGCATTTCCCGCAACACTGTAAAGTAATATCGCTTTAGGTTGATCCCCCATGACTTCGTTGACCATCTCCGTCGCATTCTCGCCATCGCAGGAAAAGAATACGATGGTCTCCTCACGCTTGAGGCTGACATCTGCCAGGACCTCGGCCGGGACTAGGGTCCCACGGATCCATATTTGCTATCAAAAGAGTGTCAATAAGAAAGCCCTCGACAAGTACGCACCACATAGGAATTCGAAGGTATCTCACGTTTCGGTCATGGTCACTCTGGTTCAGTCCCGCGTGCCTGGTTAGCGGGTACACGCTGTATGATAACAACTCTAGTCCTTCTGTCTCTGGGGTGTCGAGCTGCAGGTGCATGAGCGAGGCAAGCTCTAGATCGGTTGCGTCGGGGACTGAAGCTATCCTCGCGCTCTCTGCATCCGCCTTGGGAAGTATGGAGAGGCATGACAGGCTAGAGAGGACGAGGAGCCGTCGAAGAGAAAGCGCCATCTTTCAACAACGCTTCCAGCGCCGGCGACGGTCGACGTCGCTGCAGGCGTGGGAGGCGGTGATGGTTTTGGTTGTCGGTGGGCCCGGCACATACAGGCCCGGGGAACGTAGTCGCTTCCGGCGGAAGTGGGTGGGAGGAGACGGGTACGAGGAGAAGTCGGAAATGACGGATAGGAACAGAAAACGTTGTTTGGCTCTACTGGGTAGCTGGGCACCGAGCCGGGCCTCACATCTCGCATCGCGTGCCGGGCACGTCTCTATGCCGGGGTTGAAAGATGCGTCAAGGGTTGTCGTCCTTGGTTTCTTCGGTTCCTGATCGCCGGTGAGGTTGTATGCGAAGAGAAACCATGCGCGGATGGTCACTCGGGTAGCACAAAAATATTTATTACATAGTAGGCCGGGAGATGAGAAACTAGAGAACCGGCACACGTTTCTTGGGGACCGCTCCCTCTGCGAAAATGAGGAACTGCGAAGTCCAACCGCTGTACCCGCACGGTGTTCGGGTGCGTAGAGCCAGCCGGGGTGGAGAAATCACGGTCTTTTTCCACGCGGCTTTTCGCGAAGAATGTTTCCATCCGGTAGTTGGAGGTCCGGAGCCTCGAGCATGAGAAGAAGTAGGATGTGTGGGGAAAGCTCGAGAGCTCCGAGGAGCATGAGATGCTCTGCATGGTGGGCTGATAACACCGGAACCTGGGTACCCATGCTGCTGTGGATCAGTGGACAGTGCGTTTTAGAACTGTTTTGGCTTCAAGCTGTCCGGCAAGCTCCGGTCCAAGCGCTGAGTCGGCTTGCGATTGCATCATGGTAGGAGCACGTGCCAGCGCTCTCCAAGGAGCTTAGTCCCTCACTCTTGACTTGGCATCATCACCATTGACAACGAGACTGTCAACCGTTAAAAAGGTATGAATAAACGGGCCACCTCACCATATCGTCATTTTTATTGTAACCCGGACTCCAAAGTAAAACCCTAAAGGCGTTTGTATTCAAGTGTTACGTTCCAACGCAGCCTTGTGGTTCACCATGTTACCGAATCCCCGGGGTCAGGTACGTACCCGCGTCCGGCCTGTAGTGGGGGACCTGCGTCTTCAAGCATTTCTGTCCCGCATTCCACCTATTCCTCAGGCCATGCGATGTCCCACAAGCTCTCACAACTTTGTCGGAGAATTGAATCGGAGAGCGGGAAGTTTCCGGGCTAAGATCAATATTTTTGACAGCCTTGTACGCCCATCCATGCTGTGCTAGTCAACCCAAAACAAAACTGTGTGTCCAAACCCCGCCATTTGAGCCGTTTGATAGGAAGGAAAAAAGCACTGTGGCCCAGACGCCGAGAGATGCCGGTCTCCTGCAAATGTTTTTGGCCGCTCTTTATACTTTTTTTCTTTTTTTCATTCTCTATCTTCCCCACTCCTCACTCTAACTAAGTGTTTGTTTTTTATTCTTTTCTCTGAGCTTTTTCCTGGATTTCCTGCCCCCTTTCTGTCCGGTACGCGGCAGCGAAACCAAGCACAGTCCGTGATCAACTCATCCACGTCTCAGCCACTTGATTTCCGTTACCGGATTCCTGGCACGAGGCTAGAATCAGGTCCGAAAGCGGCGATAGGTTATGCGCCTGTGATATTAAACTAATAGCACAAGATAACCACAAACGAACCTGCATGTTTTTGGATTGCTGCAAACTGTCAAAGTCGTCCCGAACTTGCAGTTCGATGTCAAAGCCCAAACACCCGATGAGCTGGGTGGCTGGTCAGGCAGGCCGGGGCCGAGTGGCATTGCGACGTCAACGAAGTGGTGGTGGTCACGGACATCACACACGTTCCAGCTTTACCCTTGAACCCTTGCCGCACCACCGGAGCCTGGCACCGACGATGCGGCTAAAACCTCCGGCACCCTTGCTTTGACATCCTGCAGGGTGGGTGCTGATTACATACGCACTTGGCAATGGGCGTAACATCTTGACGTTCAATATCGCAGGAGCCACTGCATTCACTTTAGTTGATATGTTTGCGCAAAAAACGGGCGATGGTGGTGAGCTTTTGCCGTTTCACTGCGTTTTTCGCTCATCTTGATTTGGATACAAAGCGGGCGACATATGTAAGCTACAAAAGCTCCAGGGTTGTCGCCGGCCGGCCCGGCTCGACACCCAAGTTCTCCATCCCTCAAATCTCCTCCAAATCTTCAAGGTCATTGAGTGCCGGAAAATCTCCCACCTCTACCCGCTCCGGCCGAACAAACAAGCCTCGCTTGAGCTCCGACTCCTCACCCCAGTACCGCGTACCCCCGATGCTCCCATCGTTCTTACCCACCGGCTCATCAAGCTGAACACCAACCCAGGCACCCGTGCCCGGGATTTCCTTCACGTCGCCGACGTACATGATCTCTCCGCGTCTGGAGTCGTCCTCGCCAATCTTGCATCGCTTCCCGGCCGCGATACCCCGTGACTTAATCTCTTCGGCGATGGCGTCGATCTTGGCTTGCTCGTGGGTCGGCGCGTTGGGGTCAAAGCGTCCGAGTTTCTCGGCCTTTTTCCATGCGAGAACGGAGTCGCTCTTCTTCTCGTACTCCTCTTCCGGTAGCACATACTTTTCTACGTCGGCTGCGGCGGCGAAGTTTGGCCTCGCCGAAACCGGCCGCGTGTCGGCAACCTGGTGAACGTAATTAGCGGGCTGCGTGTGAGTGAGAAAATCGTGCAAGGGAGAGTGGGTTGGGAATAGAGGCGCAGAGAGATGTAACGCCCTGCTAGTATTGCATCACACCGAGAGAACCGGGCGCTTGGGAATGAAATAAAAACGAGGACGGGGCTTCACGCACTAGTAACTCAGCATAGGGGGCGAGCGGATACTGCTGCAAGTAAACGGACTCTTCGTCCGCCGCCTCAATCGGGATCTTTTCGCCCGAGGATGTTTTGAGGGATATCTTCTGAGACGAAGGAGGAATGCCGGTAATATGTTCGAGTTTGGTCTTGAGTTGCCAGATGGACCATGATGGGGTGATGCGCCTCTCGGACGCGGCGTAGTCGGAGACGACGTAAAGTGGGACGTCCGCCATGGCCAAGGTTTGAGGTTTTACGGCTCAAATTCTTAAACCTCGAGTTTGTTTTCAGCTTCTTATCGCTGGTGTTGTGTTGAATGCTGCTACTCTTGTCGCCGTTGTTGTGATGTTTATTCGAAATGAGAGCGGGACTGGGCCGAGTTGGGAATGAGAGAAGCCAGTCGAAGCTCACAGATGCTTGCCACGTTGAACGTCGCCTTAGAATTCTAGGAACTCGAGGACAAATCCATTCAAACCAACTGAGTAAACAAAGTAGGTGCTGACAACACGATTATGGAAATTATCCGAAAATATCTCAAGATTCTTTGACATACACAGAGGTCAGTTGTTGGAAGGGGTCGGACTCGATTTCGTTAGGCGCGCCACACCTTCAACCACAAAAAAGCGGCCCACTGAGGCGCAAGGGAGATTGGACCCATTTTCCATGTGGCTGGTGTGTGGAGCCGCAATGAGACTCATGGTGCTTTCCGTTTCGGGCACTTCATCATGAACTTCTGACCTGCTCGTTCCTTCCTTTTTCATGATTTTGTGTGTTTTGACCGTCCTCTTGTGCGAGAAGCCCTTATTATGCCCACAAATTCTGTCCGATTCCATAAACTCTACTCCAAGTCCCTCCCTTTCGAAACCCAAACTTCTAGCCATCATGACTGGGCAACCTCTACACATTATCTTACGCAGGGCCGCGCCTCGAAGCAAGGAAACGGGGAAACAAACATCAACCCACCTCAAACTCTCCGAACTTCGAAGTTTTCGGGCCCTGTAGCGTTTGAGCCACCTTCCAGCTCCGCCTCATTGGGTATATCTGCCCTCGGCAGCCATCCGTGACAACAATGTGGTCCGACATGAGATCCCGCAGCAAACGGCCCTACAGGATGCGATTGGTGGAGTCGGCACAAGACCACCGGACTCGTTAGCGTTTCTCTCAGCCTCCCGCTTTCGATGTATGTCGATGCCCGAAGCGGAGGGCCCACCGCCAGTCGGTGCGAACCGCCCATGCCCGCCTTGCCCCGTCCGGGTACGGAACGGCCGCGAGATGGATAGTTGCAGCGCAGAACAAGCCATCCCCTCCCCACGCCCAAGCCAGGTGAGAGTGTGCCGCGAAGCCCGCACCCTACGACAGCATGCCATTGTGCCTTTGGACCACTAACGTTGATGGTATCCGTTTTCTTTTGCAGCATCCATCTCTGCCCAAGTCACCGCCATATGCAATTGACCGCCTCGAGCGGCCTGCAGATACAAGGCACGAAGCCCCTCGGGTCGCGGGGGACTTCTGAAGGAAATGGGGAATTTTGTAGTGAAGGGCCGCATCAGTCGCGACGCGGCCTATATGTTGAAGCACGACAGGGACATGGTCTCAACGAAGTGGTGTCGGGCGACACATGCTGTGCATGCTTGCTACCCAAGATCGCGCCGGTGCCGCCTCACCGCCACGTTGGGTTGTTGGACAAGATCCCGTACACTTCATTTGGAGACGGCTACGGCGCGGGCTCTGTGACATGATGGCTGAGTTTCCGTTGATCAGGCCAAAAGGGGGGGGTGGCTTTACACTCCTATGTGTCATGTACATCTCCTGCCACCGGAGAAAACCGAGAACTGAGGATACACAAAGTATCCGCTTTCTTTTTAACGCATTTATTACACGTGGGTTTGAAATCATTTCGCCGGCCTACCACAGCTCAGAGCACTTACACGAATAGTCTAGATCAAATGCGTCGCTGCTAAGGCCGGCGAATTAGCCACAATCACCGAGGGTGGCTTCGAGTCGAGAGTACCCTAGCGCTGGTCACCATCTAATGACGTTAGGATCGCCAAACCACACCTTAGAGCCACGCTAAAACAAACCGAGTTCCAAGGGTTTAAGTTTCCCTGATAGTCTCGCAATTGGAGGCCGAAGAGCGTCTCCCTATATGCGGTTCCCTTCACCGGACTTCACAATGGTCCAATCTGATGAGCGGTTCGTTGTCAACAACGGGGACAATGGAATCGGCTATGCCCGTGTTTCATCCATGGCCCTTTATGATACCAGCGACCGCCGCGCCATATTCGGCAAGTTATTGCCAATGATTGGCCGATTTCCTGTGGCCCCCGCCCGTTCGCGTCTGACATTTGAGCCGTCTTAGGGTTGGAGGCTGGCATCGGCTGCAACACGAACGGCTTCTTGCCGCTTCGCTTCTTGTCCATTTGCCCCTGCGGCCGCTCCCTCTAACGCGTCCCGGAAGTAGTTCTGGAGTCCACAGCTTCGAGAACCCGGAGAGCCGCCGCTGGACAACGCAGCAATCGGCGCGTACCCGTTCCACACGAAAGTGGTCGTTCATTTTTCCGGTCGCCGTGCGGATCCTTCGACGTCGTCGCCCATGCGTGTCTCAAAAGGCGGCAGGCCGTGAGACTGGGATATGTGTCAATTCAGCTGCTTCCCCTGCGTTACATCCAATTGACATGAGCTGTCGTGATGCCGCCACCGATCCGTACTACTATGTCAGTGCAGATGTGTGTCTTAACCGATGACGGATGGGGGACCAGCCGGGGGGGGACAAGATCTCGATTCTTTACTACCTTCCGAACCTGCGGGTTTGTCTGATAACTGTTCAGCGTCACAACAGCCCAAGCTTGCGCAAATTGCAAAGTTCGGGCTTGTGAGTGTGGAGCTCCGCCCCCGCAGACTTCCTCAAGTGCAAACCCGACCCCCCCTCCAAACGGAAAGACGATTCATGATCGCCTTGCCGATACTCCTACCACGCCAACCCTGATCCCGATGCGGGGAAGTAGTCCATGCAAAGTTGACCGCCAGTTTGCTAGCAGAGCAGAGCTGACCCTCGAGGGAACTACCGAGAAGATGACGGAGATTCATCGTTTAGCGCCTCCTTTTTGCGCGGCTTGGCCGACGACAATTCCATTGTTGAGCTGGGCGTTTGGCAGCCCATTGTCGAGGCGAGGATATCCGACAAAGACCGTCTGGTCCGGGGTTAGCTCCGGAGGCGCACAGACTCCGGACGGCGCTCGATGCCCGGGATCTTGCTCCACACTTCTCCGGGAGGCTCTGACCCCGGCTGTTCTGCTTACAATTTGCCTCTGTTGCTTTTCTTGAACTCGCGGGCAAAGGCGGCTGCTTCGATGGATGAGGGGCCGACCGACAGCTGATGCGGCAATGTGACGATACTCGGGCATTCGCCCCCCGGCCGTCCATGCAAGCAAGCAATGCGCCGCCCAAGGTTTGTGGATGGGTCCTTGCCTCCGCAGGACGACAGGGGTTAGCCGTCTTCCGAGAGAAGAGACGCAGGTTCACGGCCCAATTTTGCGCACGGAAGCGCAAGGAAAAAAAAGACGTTCGAGCGACACTCGCAACATCTTCGTCGAACCAGTAACCCAGTAAACCAGTAACGGCATGGGCGCGGAACGCCAGATCGGGTAGGCGATTTGGATCCGAGCCGCCGCGGTGCAGGGTCTGAGATCTCAAACCCCATGTGTTACCCGGGCGAGGGTGCGAGCCAGACAGTGCTTTTTCCTGGGAACGAGACGGTGTAACCATGGAAGCGATGCTCGCCTCCCGAACTCGAGCGACCCTTCCATGCTGCCTGGATTCCGATCAAGGTCATCTTCGGGCACATTTTCCACTCGCGGGCCAAAAAGGCGGCCGTCTCGCTGCTGCAAATGCCCTAATATGGCGAAGCCGCCCATTGTTCGTTCGCCCGGGGGCCGCCGAGACAAGTCGATAACCCACAATCCCGCCACCGAACAGGCGGGGCTCATGAACGATTTTGTCGAACAACTGACGACACACCGGCGACCAAGAACAGGGAGCCAGGGAGACAGGGAAGGTTTTCAAGTGGAATCGGAGGCATGGGCCACTGGTTGGCGCCTTTCAACCGTTCGCAAATCCTCCCCCTCTCCCGCACCACATGCCTCCCCTGTCAAAGGTTTGCCAGGTAGAACAAGTCGCGGGCAGCTTTGTCGTGAGTGGAAGTTTGAACCTTGATGGGGTTGCTGCTCTCCTCCCAAGTTGCTTATTGCGGTCTTGCGGTCGCTCATTCGCCGCGGAACTCTTCCCCGTCGAACTCCACGTCGTTTCGGCGGCCAGGACACGTCCCGCTTCCGCTGAGATCTGACGTGGAGGATGTTGGAACTCTGCAGAAACAGTCTGTTCAGGTTAGCCAGACCAACGCCTTACCATGAACCCACGCCACCAGTTCTTTCTTGCAGCAGGTACATACCACCCGCCCCGGGCCCTCAAACAGATGCATAACGGGCCGCGGGTTGCGCTCGGAAAGGCGTGGGGAAGGATGAAGAGCTCTCCCAAGCCAAAAAAAAAAACACACCATAACATTACACGCCGATCGAGCCCAACGATACTCTGGTGCCTTCCCGAGAATTGCAACCCGACCACTCTTCCGAGGTTCTGATCTGTCTCCGTTGTCTCTCTGCCCTTTTCTCTGACCTCACAGACCCCTTCAACACGGCCCGGAGGCATTGACGAGGTTTGTCCCAACCCGTTCTTTTTCGACCACAAACCGCCCAGGCCTCCCGATTGAACACGACTCTAGCCACACCGGCAGAGGAGCTAAATGTACACCCCGCTGGCAACAATGTCTTCGTTTCGGCCAACAGTCTGTGAGGCAGTCGGCTTTTTAGGGTTTGTGCCCGGCTTTTTGAGCTTATGACTCTTGGAGGCCGCTCGCCTTGGACGCCCACGTCACCTCACTCAGTGCCATCTGCCCCTCTCGTGGCCAAACAAGTAGTTTCAGGTCGGGCGTGTCCCTGTTATGGGAGCCAAGCAGCCTCAGTCATGGGCAGCTGGGCTGAGCTTGAAAACAAGAAACCGGCTGGCCCGGTTCTTCTCATCTTTTGAAGAGGCGAACACCGGGGGGCATGACAAGGCCAATGCTGGGATCAAGTTTTAAGCAGTTTGCCCAACCAAAATTTTCAGAACCGTCAACCGAATAAAGGCTGTTACTGCTCACTCGCGCGAGTCACGGCGGGCTCCCTTTTACTGGGGTTTGCCTGTCTCTCCCGGCACATCTTCCTGCGGAGGAACCCAAGCGTTTGGTGGACACGGGGGCCGTTGCATTGTTGGACATCCAAGCCCTGGTTGCCCGTCAAATTGTCCGAAGCCTATAGTTTCTGAACGGGGCATTCGACACCCCAGCCCTAAACCCTCACGCGAATCATTCTTAAATTCAAGTTGTTCTGTTTCTTTTCTTTACCCCATATTCATATTAGGCCTGCCCCTGCTCCGCACACCCCCTCCCCCGGTCCAGGACACCCCGATATACCAGGAGTACAATCGTCCGTCCCCTGCCGGGTCTCGTCTATGACTTGCAGCGAGTTCTGCAGTCTCCCGTTTCGATGGTGACCGACATCCATTCTGCTGGCCTCTTTTATTTTCTTTTTTCTTTTTTATTTTTCCTTCCTTATTTCCCTGTACGCAGTATCGACCCCAGCGTGTGGTTTCCCTTACCCCCGATCAGGTCTCCCACAATCCGATTGCACTTGTGGGCAGACACACCGTCATCGAGACATCGAGATCACGGCAGGTTCATTGCCTTCAAGCTTCTTCCCTGTTGCCTGAACTCACAACCTCACGCCCCCAACATCCCCGGGCCCCGCTGAGCAGAAACCGTTGAACGGGGAGGGAAGTGGTTCTGTTCTCTCCACAGTTTAAGAGAGATCCGTCAAGTATAATCCGCCAAAGCACCCCTTGCCCCCGTTTCCAGCCACTTGTTCTGTACTTGGCCTACCTTGTCTCTTTTCATTGGCGAGTATTTCACACACCAGGGCCAATCATGATGATGATAGGCACTTGGACCCTACGAGCCACCCCTTCACCCCTTCACAAATAGACGAAAGCAACACCTCCAGCATCAGTCCCATTGGGGAAGTGACTGAATTCACTTGCCTTGCCCCGTCCTGGACAAGGCGTGTACAACAACACCCCCTTTCGGTACGTACCCGGGTACCCTGGCCTGATACTTGGCCCGTTCGCCCTCTTCTCCCTCCTCCAGGGCGTCGTGGATGTGCCGGATCGTTTTTTTTTTCTTTCACCGCTTGCAACACTTCAGCTGGCTGCCTCCCTAACTCCTCTACCTACTTACCTAGTCGCCTGCTTGCTCGGATCTGAAGGCCGGATCACCGCCTGTCTCGACCGGCGATCGACGCACCCTGACGTCTACTTCTGTTGCTTCCTTACCCACCACCCATCAGTTGCTGTGATCCACCTACCAGCACTTGTTTCAGTCAGTTGTGCGCTTAGCAACCACACCAAGCTCGACTATCAGAAAATCAACACTAGGGCTTTGTCAGTCTCTAGTACCTGAAGAAACGGCCCTATCTCTCGTTCAAGCACACGCGGTATCCCCCCTTCTATGAGCCCACTGCTTGCCCTCTAAGGCAAAGCTCGGCGAGACACCGCCCATCCTGGATATCGCCTCTCTCCTCAAAGGCCCGGACTTCAATGAGTCCCCCTTGTCTCCTACCTCACGGCCACCGCCCAGCTCGTTCCCAGACTTCACGACGACAGCAGCAGCAGCAGCAGCAGCAGAAGCAGCAGCACCTCTACAAGCACCACCACCCCAGTTGAGCATACCTCAAGCCGCGTTTGCGTTGACAGCGGCAGCAGCAACAGCAGCAACAACAATAACCAGTCCCCTGTCTCCCCGGTCTTACCCACGGGGCACGATAGGAGCGAGGGCTCACAGCATCTCGAGCGGCAGACCGACAACACTGACCCCCAGTTCGAGACTTGCCGGTACACGCCCCCTGAGCGGCGGCGGTATTAGGAAACGCAGCATGCCTTCACACACGTCAGAGTCGCCGGCGAAAAAGCAGAGCAAGTGGTCACCAGAGGAGGACGCGCTGATCATTGAGCTCCGCGGTAGTGGCATGAAATGGGACGACATCTCGAAGCGGCTCCCCGGCCGGAGCTCGATTAGCTGCCGGCTACATTACCAGAACTATCTAGAGCGCCGGAGTGAGTGGGATGAGGAGCGAAAGAATAAGCTGGCGAGGTTGTACGAGAGGTGAGATTTTGCCCGAGGCCAGGTTTCGTCTCTATCGGTTGTTCTAGGAGAGCTAACCACCCCTTTGGTGCCTAGGTTCAAACCCGAGATGTGGGCCAAAGTTGCCGAGGAGATGCAGGTTCCTTGGCGCGCGGCCGAGGCGATGCACTGGCAACTAGGTGAGACCGAGATGGCACGGCGAGCCGGTGTCGTCCCGTTCTCGCTGAACATGGCAGCGAACGAGGCCCAAGCCGCGATCACACAACGAATCTCGCCCACACGGGCCGGTCACAGCGGCCACAGCTACGCCCACGGCCACTCCCAGTCTCAAGGCAGCTTTCCTCGCGAGTTCTCCGGCCTGCCCTCGCCCCGATATGCCCGCGCCCAGTCTGGACCCCATCCAGGCCCCCCCCCGCTTCAGATCCCTCCTCTCATTCCTCCACCCACTCCGACCTCCAGCAGCCGCCCCCATACTTCTCGTCGCGAGAGCCTCCCACCCCATGCCCGCTTCGGCCCGCCCACAATCTCCGAACTACCGCCCGCTCCGCCACCCCCGGAGTACGGCTACGGACTGGCGCCGATTCAGACCGCCGTTGGGTTCGGCAGCGGTGCGCATACTCGAGGGTCGACAAGTGCCGGAGGCGGAAGCGCAGGCGGCAGCATCAGTGGGAGGAGTGACGGGCCGCTCCCAAGCGTGGCCGAGCTCACCACGGGTGTGTGCGCCAGTCCCTATGGTACCCCGGCGTATACACTGAACCCACCACCTTCTGCGGCCGGCTCTGGGGGGCATTCGTATCCGCACGCACACGGGCACGCTCGGTCACAATCGCATTCGCATATCCTACAGAGCACCATGCCGACTACCAGCCCGAGCAGTGCAACGGCCAGCCCGGGGCTGCCGGGGACTAGTCTCGGCGGTGGACGGGAAGCCATTTCAGCTGATGCGCCAAACCCACGCCGAGGAGGTAGTGTCAGCGCAGGAGGAGGCGGACTCCTTCCCGCACTTAACCCCTACCCACACTCACACGCTCACCTCGAACCTACCGGCGGTAAACGTCGCGCCAGCCCTCCCGACTACGACTACCCCGGCGGCAGCCGCGAGACCAGTCGCCGGCGCCAGCATCTCAACCACAGCACCACCACCAGCAACGGCCACAGCTACGGACATAGCCACAGCCATAGTCTCAGCGGTGCCGGCAGCAGCAGTGTTGCCCGAGACCGCCGGCATCGCCGTGATGGCGACAGGGAACGGCCCCAACACAATTCCTGGGATAGTAGCAGAGACACAGAGGACTACCCGCCGACACCACCACACCCGGTACAGCTTCCTCTGCCGCCTCTATCCCAATCCCACTACCCTTCCCATTCCTCGCATTTCCCGTCCTCGGCTGCTTCTGCTGCAGCTGGTGGTCCTCCACATGCGGCCGCGGCGGGCGCGTTTGGTGGGATGGGCAATGGCGGTGTGGGCGTGGGGGTTGGAGTGGGGAGGCGAGAATCGAGAGGGGGGCTTTGAGTTGTAGATGAGAACGAAGAGGTAATGATGGTTTACGAGCAACGGAAACGGGACACGATACAGGGCATGGATCACGGAACAGCTATGGACATGATGAACAACAACAACAACAACAACAATCCCGGGGGTATCGAAATATCTGGGATATCACAGGTACCACCAAACACCGCACGCCGCTCTTTTTTCCCTTTCCTTTCTTTTCCTCTACTTTTACCCTATTTCCTCTCCAACTTCCCTGCCTTAATGGCCCTATCGGCCGTGGCCACGAGCCCCTCGCTATCACTACTACCACCGTCTTTTTCCCTTTGTCCCTGTCCATCAAACCCATCATGTCCATATTTTATTTTTATTTTATTCATGAATATTTCCCACTTATTCTGTATCATTCAAATCGACATGACACGAAAGCAAACGAAACTCCACGACGACAACGACAGTAACGAATTCGGAAAAAAATAAGGGACTAGGCTGGCTACATATGTGTATCTTTCCTCGGGTGTTCGCTATTATCTACTCTTTCTCTTTCTTGTCTTTTTCTGCTCTCTCCCTCTCTCTTTTTCCGGTGAAGACAAAATACCTACTACAAGAACAACTACCCATTCCTCCATCAGATACACGCACTCCTCTTTTCCCTAACTTGTACTCCCCTAAAATGTACTCCCCTAAACTGTACTCCCCTTTTCTCTCTCTAGATTTCCACTCCCCGTATTGTACTACCCCTTCAGTCCAAGCCCCCTCAAAAAACCATTTAATCCCATCCCCATCTCCGCCCCGTTCTCATACGCTGAAAGAGGGCGAGTTGGGGGTTTCACATCCATCACATCACATAGAACCAAAACATCCATCCACCACATCAACAGCTGAAGAGAAAAGCAAGGCAAGGCAGGGCAACGAGAGACCCAGGGGATCTAGACAGGGTATTGGCTATCTCCTTTTATCTTCTCCTTTTTCTTTCTTCCTTCCTCCTCCTCTTCATTCGAGGAGGACGAAAGCCACCAACAGGAGGACGGGAGTCACCGGAACAACAGAACAGCTAGGAACAAGTTGACTCTAAAAAGATGGGGCACGGTAGGCTGAAAACAGCCCTGTTGGGCCGGCTCGCTTGCAAGGTCGGTTGGGTCGGTCGGTCGGTTGGCTGCCAGGAGACGTGGAGATCGGAGATCACAGTACAGTATAAAGGAATAGGGGGAGGGGTAAGAAAATAAGAACTTGGGGGGGGTACTGATGGAAATGGAAAAGGCCAATGGTGTTTATTTCTTCTCACTGTTCAGGGGGAGAAGAATTGGGGGCGGATGGGCGGGTGGGTAGGCGTGTGCCTTGGATACAGGCAGGCAGCTCATTATGGCAAGGGACGGGCCGCTTGATGAGGCCGAGTCCACCATCTCCCACGCTGGCGATTGGTTTGGGAACAGGCAACCGGACGAAAGCCCGAGGCGGGCGAGGTGGGCAAGGCCGATGAGTCGCGTAGGTGTCATGTCGAAGGAAGGCCAATGGATAGCCAAAAAGCTAGGGGGGCTATGGATGGGATAGACAAGTCCACCGAATGAGAAAGCTGCGGTGGCAAACAAAAGGAACAATAACACAACAGTAACAGTGCGAGTTAACCAAACATTTTTGCCCTGGAAGCGACAAGAGGTGGTGAGACGCGACGCGCCTTGGACGGAGGGACACCAGTCGATGCCATCAGGGATATCCAACTCCCCCCCTCCCCCCCTCTATCTGTGTGTTAAGGGGAAACATGTGTGTGAGCTAACCCCTAACATGGAAAATGTATGTCTCTTTTGTTTTTCAGCTTCGGGTTTCTCATTGTTGACCCGCGGGGACGGGCTCATTCGCGGCCACGACCCACCAGTTGTCCCTCTCATACCCGCTGGAGACGACAAAGCCGCCTGCGGCCAGCACATCCTCCTCCAGCTCCCCTTTGCGATAGAGATGGTAATATCGCCGGAAGACGGGGTCAGGATTGGGATCGGTCTGGCCAAGGGCGGCCTCCGGCTCCGCAACGGGGGTGGTAGCCGGTGGTGTCGGCACCGATTCACCGCTCCGGTCGGCGGAATCATCACCACCAATGCCTTGGCTTTGAGATACGGTTTTCAGCTTCTGCGGTCTTTTTTGCTTCGGCTGCTTCGGCTGTTTCGGCTGTTTCTGTTGGGACTTCAAGACCCATGGCACCAGCAGATCCTGCTCACTGCCTTCGTCCCACCCGCGGCGGCTGGTACCCTGCTCGAGTGCCCAGACATAGACGAGAACCTGACCTCCCGGTTTGTCAGCCTCTCCAAGCCTGACACATCGCAGCAGTTGCCGAATTGCTTCCTGCCGCCGCGCCCGCGTAGACATGTGGTGGATGACCGCCACGCAGATGACGAAGTCTGCCACACGTTCTCGGAAGGGCAGGGAGAGCCCATCAGCCACGAGGACGTCAGTGCCCACAGCAGTGCCAGCAGTGTCCCCTCCTGTTCCCGGTCCAGCTGTGTCACCCCCTGGTTGAGCTTGAAGTTTCATGCAGCGGTCCTTGGCTAGCGTAATCAGTGATGGGCTCCGATCAGATCCCACCATGAAGACGTCTCGGTTCACGCCGAGGTACTTGCCATTACCGCAGCCTACATCGAGCCCAACGGCGCCGGCTGCCCGAGAGTGCAGGAACGATCCCACAGTAGGCCAAGGCTTGTAGCGAGTGGCCGAAAAGTGCGGGGCGATGGCCTCATAGACGCCGTGGACGTGGGTACGCTCATACGCTTCTGCGTCTGCTTCTATCTCAACTACAGCTGGCTCTGTCTCTGTCTCGGCACCAGCGGCCACGGCGGCTGTTAGTTTTGCAACCGCATCGGCTGCCGAGAGAGACGGCAACGCCGAAGATGGCGTGGCGGATGCTGATGAAGCCATGACACCTCGGCCTTGGGCTGATCAACACCCTTTCCCGGTCGGGCAACCACGGCCGCGAGGTCCTTTCGCTGCAGCCCAACTTGACACACACACACAGCGCACTCCGCGGCCACCAGATAAAAACTAGCGTGTCAGTCTCGAGGGAGAACAGGCACGGCTAGGACGGTATAGAGATTGGTTGTAGCGGCTGTGGCTATGGTAGCCGGTGAGGTTAGGCCGCGAGAGCGAAAGTCTTCGCACACCGCTGCGTCACAGCTTTTCGAACCGACGTGGAAGGTTCCCGAGTCCTTCTGCGCGTTTTCTCAGTCGACACCTCCTCCTGACCGCCTGTTGCTCCAGTTAGCGTATGAAAAGAGCGGAGCAGAGGGGTGTGTAAAATGCAGCGGTCGACAAAGTATGAGCCAGCAAACTGCCACGCAGCAGACAATGAAGGTGCTATAATAAGCTCACCACGTTACGTTCGATTACAAAGTCGAAGTCAACACTCGCCGGTATCCGATGTGAGAGTCGTGAAGTTGCATAGACAGGGGGTGTTAAGAGAGACGCAGCCGCCGACCCCCTTAGCACGTTATCCGTAGCGCAGCGGATATCGGATGAGGCTAGCAGCAAGAGCCAACGTGGGTTGGTCCCAAGCTTTCATCGCGGTAAGGTCCGCCAACTGGAGGGGTAGAGCATAAGATACGGCTGAGAGCAAGGCACATGATGTGCAGTTCCGGGCACTGGCGTTACCGACAGGGCTGAACGAGGCACGAACGACGGGACCGGTGGAGTAGAGAACGAGAGAGATCTCCCCCCCAAGAACCTTCAAGGCCCGGGCAGTACCGCAAAACCAGCACAATAGAAAAAGTAAGGCACTCACAGCGGGCAGGGTGTACCCAAACTGCGTCCAAGATTGGCGGATGCAGACGCCTTGTCCCGGTCGGTCAATCCGAGATGGTGACCGTTCCGAAGGAAGCAAGACAAGGGTCCGGGTGAGAAAAGACCCCGAGGTCAGCCGGGGAGCCGGGTCAATCGATCGGTTTTCGGGCTGGCGATTTGTGGTTGGGTTAGAGTTGGAAATGGAGGTGTTGTTTGGGTGAAACACTGATGCAGGTGCTGATTCGAGAATTGCTGTTTGTGGGCTGATGTGGGGGTGGGGTTAGATTCATGAAGGTTCTTCTGTGGTGGTTGAGACTTCGGCCATCCCAAAGTATTCGTACCTTCAACATTTTACATTCTCCCGCACTGGTCCTGCCTGCAGACCCCCTTCCACCCTCCACCACGAGGGAAGGAGCGGATGAGAGGCAGTACCCGGCATCCCACGCGCACAAAATGTGACAAAATTGGCAAAACTAAAAAATTCTGCAAATTCCCTGCATCTGCCCTTATCCTACTTTGGCGCTTCTGCAGCCTCAGAGATCGCGTTCAGCCGTCGATGAGGTAACCCCCCACCACCTATTGCATGAGTGTCTCGGAACTCCAGCCCCGCAAGCCGCTTCACCTCCTTTCTCGACAAACCGACCGTCTTCCGTTCCTTTTGCCCATACCCGCCCCCAACTGCATGATGTCAGGGGAACGAACGGGGCGTGTGGACTTGTACGACGATGATACGACCGGCCACTGTGGCAGGATCTATCGGATGACAGACATCAACGCGACAGCAAACCCGGGTTCCAGGGGTCTGGGCCCAATGTCATGGAGTTTGGCTGCTGTCGTATGCATGGCGCACATATCCGACTCCCGTCAAGATGTACGGCCCGAACGAATCCAACGGCGGTCTGTCCGACTTACACGTACCATGGTTTACATATTCTCCCCCATCGGACAATGGCCCGCTCTCGGTACCAGACCCGTCATGGACCTGGTTCCGAGCCCTCTTTTTTTTGCCAACCTTTGTCATCCTACTCTAGCGGTGGGGGGTGGTTTGAAAATAAACTTTGGGTGGGAGGGCCGAGAGACGTGGTTGGCTACAGTTGCTGTCGAGTCACGATCCTCCTGTGCGCCCCAAGGCCAGCGAGGCAAAAACCATGAAAAGTCCGAGACATTCGGGCAGTGCAGCCTCGTCGGGTGGTCCTTGGCTATAATACTCTCAAATATCGGGGCTAACTACTCGGGTGCAGCAACCACCATTCGATCAGTTTCCCCAGACCACAACCATTACGTCTCAGTCTTACTATACACAGACACGCGACCTCCACGTTCACCGCTTGCCAGTGTTCAGCGGGCTTTGAGCAT
The DNA here is from genome assembly GCF_033296635.1 of Dichotomopilus funicola. Taxonomy (NCBI): domain Eukaryota; kingdom Fungi; phylum Ascomycota; class Sordariomycetes; order Sordariales; family Chaetomiaceae; genus Dichotomopilus; species Dichotomopilus funicola. The sequence continues at coordinate 459,058 of NW_026944029.1, forward strand.
CATACACGTCGGTCGTGATGACGTCCGGGTACACGACACCGCCCTGTCGCAGCGTCTCCTCCATGACCTCCATGATGACGATGCTCTCGGTCCACGGCAACGACTTGCTCTCCTTCTGGCCATCACGCAGGCACCGCGCGCACTCGTCGGCCTCCCAGAACATGCCCTGGCCCCAGCCGCTCTCGGGGTCCTTGGGGATCGGGCAGTCCACGATTTTAATGTCACCGTTGCTGTCCTTCTTGATGACCCGGTACTGCAGTGGGCAGTACGCAGGGCCCATGACCTGGATCTCACCCTCAGACCCCTGAATGCGAATGGCCGCCCCGCTGCTCTTCGTGCCGTCCACGTCACTGCCCACGCGGAGCGATGTGAGCGCAATACCGTGGCTCTTGTGGTTGGGGAATTGCAGAATGATACTGGTCGTCTCGTCCGCACCGGTGTGGTACTTGTTGACGGCCGCGGTGACCTTGGGCGCCTCCTTTTGCGCCTCGGGCTGCACATGGTACAGCGTCTGGAAGACCCAGGTCAGGGCGTAGATGCCGAGATCCAGGAGAGCGCCGCCCGCCAGTTCGGGGTTGACCATGCGGTTGGCATCCGGGTAGTCGATCTTGCCGTCGGCGCCCTGCTTGGCAAGCGACAGATCGGCTATGACGCACGTTGTTAGCTGGCTGCTCGTGTGGTGTGGCTGACATAACAACTAAGGTATAACTAACCAATGGTGCGGTAGACGTCGCCGATGGCACCGGACGAGATCAAGTCCCTCACTTGGATGCTCAGAGGGAAGTAGCGCGTCCACACGGCCTCCATGAAGAAGACACCCTTGTCCTTGGCCGTCTCGACCAGCTTGCGGGCCTGCGAGGCGTTCACAGTCAAGGCCTTCTCGCACAGCACGTTCTTGCCGGCCTCGAGGGCGAGCATGGCGTTCTGGAAGTGGTGGCTGTGGGGGGTAGCCACGTAGACGATATCGACGTCCGGGTCGGCCACGAGCTCGTGGTACGAGCCATACGCCTTGGCCGAGCTAGGCGCCTTGACCTTGTTGATGAAGTCGGCGGCGCGGTCCTTGGCGCTGGACGAGGCCACGGCCGCGACCTCGTGGCGGACATCCTGCACGTTGCGAAGCGCCGGATTGGCGAGGAGGTCCTTGGTGAAGACTGCGAGGCGCCTGTTAGTGACTGTACTTTTATTTCACTCAGCAGAGGGGAGTCGATCGAGCCCCTTACTTACCCTCCGCGATCCAGCCGGTGGCCATGATACCCCACCTCACCGTGTAAGGAGTAGACGAAGCCATGGTTGTGGTTTATACCGCTTGCGTTGATGGCTTATGTTTGATCAGCGAAAGTCTCTGGCAGTCGTAACCTAGTTCGTTGACAAGAGGAGAAGCGACAAGATTTGCACCTCCCACAGGAGCTGGTGAAGTAGGCGTCGGCGCAGACTCTTAAACCCGAGAGCAACAACCTGTTTCTCGGGTGAACCTGGAAATACCCCTCCGCCCCTCCATCCTCCGCTCCATCACTGGAGCTCATGGCGGGGTTAGCGACGGCGTTGCGGGTAAATGGCCGGAATACAGGCCCAGCGCGGCGGAGTGGGCGGGTGCAACCCCCTGTACCCCTCTGGAACTCCAGATTGTTCCACGCTAAAGTGCTTGGCTCGCTGTGGCCAAAAAAAAAGCGACACACTAAAACAGATAGCTCAAGTCTAATCCATTAACATTCGATCAGATCTTAATAAATTTTGATTGATATACTCTTTTTTTGTCTTTTTTTAACTTTCTGGATTTATTCTTTTTTCTCTTCTTCCCTTTTTTTAGTTTATTCTTTTTGGTTTTTTTTTTCACCTTTCTAGCAAAGTAAGTTATCCAGGGACTTGGTGTACCGCTTTTTTTGGCCATAGCGAGCTTGGGGAGAACCCACTTATTCACCTTACAGGGGCAGAACGGCGAATGAGAAGGCGCCGAGACGACGGCCTGGGATGGCTCGATCTGAACCCCGGGAAGAGGTTCCCCGGTTTCCTGGGAGGGAATTTGGAGATGACATGGGTCTAGCGACGTCATTTCTTTTACACAGTAGAGTCTGTTACTTTTGATGGTTGATTTGGGTGTCAACTTGGAATTGTGCATGTTGTGATTAAGCAGAGGATTTTAAGAAGGCTTGCTTGCTGATGTTGTTGCCTCTGGGCCAGCGCCTAACGTGATTGAGACTGTTGACGGGTTTACTCAGAACATCGTTTCCCCTCACCTCACCCGAGAAATCCATCAACTTTCAATGAATTACGTACGGTCAAGAGCGCCCCCATTCTCACGACCTACAAAGCTATCGAGTCACCTAATACTTTCCCACCTCTTGAACCGACCAAGGCCAGCTCCAATCAGCCCCCATATATCTCCAACTCACCAAAGAACCAACCACGCCATGGCGACCCCTTTCCCAACGGCCGAGATGCCGTCGATGATGTACGGTACGGCCTGGAAAGAGGAGCGCACTGCAGATCTCGTGTACGAGGCTATCAAGGCCGGGTTCCGGGGCATCGACACCGCCGCGATGAAGAAGCATTACAATGAAGCTGGGGTTGGAGAGGGCATTCGCCGGGCTATTAGTGAGGGTATTTGTAGTCGCAAGGACTTGTTTGTATGGCTTCGTTTCTTTCGTTTCTTTCGTTTCTTTCTTCTCTTTTCCGTTGAGGTTTGAGTCGAGGCTGACTTGATTCCATTAGATTCAAACGAAATTCTCCCCTATGGATAACACCTCCGATTGTACGTGCATACAACAAACATCATAACCGAGAGTCAAAGTCAGACTAACACCCCCAGACTCACCCACCGACCCCCTCCCCACCCAAATCCACGCCTCCATTATCTCCTCCCTCACCAACCTCTCCACGCCAGACCACTCCCCCCCCTACCTCGACGCCCTCGTCCTCCACTCCCCCTTCCCCACGATCCCCGAAACCCTCGACGCCTGGGCCGTCCTCCAATCCTATCTCCCCTCCTCCTCCTCCTCCTCTCCCAACGCAAACAAAATCCTCAGCCTCGGCATCTCCAACACCACCCTCCCTATCCTCCAGGCCCTCTCAACCCCAACCCACCCCGTCTCCGGTGTCCCCCTCACCCCACCAGCAATCGTACAAAACCGACTACGAGCAGCCGAGCGTGTTTGGGATGTTGATGTGCGTAACTGGGTCGCGGAACAAAACAACAACAACCAGAATCCCCCCACTGGAAGGAGAACTAAAACGACATACCAAGCCTTCTGGACCCTCACCGCGAACCCCTCCCTCTGGCATCCTCAAACAGCACCTCCCTTTATCCGGTCTGTTGCCGAGGGGGCGGGTGTGTCGCTCGCTGGGGCGTGGTATGCGTGGCTGATTATAGAGGGGGGGGTTACGGTGTTGAATGGGACGACGAGTGTTGGGGAGAAGGGGCATATGAGGGAGGATTTGGAGGTTGTTGGGATGGTGGAGAGGTGGAAGGGAACGGTGGAGGGGAGCAGGGTGTGGGGGGAGTTGGGGAAGGGGTTTTGGGGGGTTGTTGGGGGACGGTCGGTGACTGGGGGATGAGATCTGCTTTTAGAGCTTTTGTTGGCTTTTTTTGAGGGAAGGGTAATAATGGGTAAGGAGAGGGGTTAAGTGGTGAGGGTGTTAAGTAAAGCGGACGTTTGAGCTATCTTAGGTTAAGCCTAGGTACCTAGTTAGCTATCTGATTGCACGGAAGGAACATATAACGATATTCACCAGAAACACAGTCTTCGATCGTCTGAAAAGTGCCATATAACATGCCATGTATCGACCACTACCCCAAACACACCACACATCACTCTCCCTAACTACAGCAGCCACACATCCCCACTCAAACAAACACTACGAACTACTCGCCACTCTCGCACTCCTTGTCACTCTAGCACTACCCGTCACTCTGGCACTGCTTGTCACTTTGGAATTGCCTATCACTTGCAAAAAGCGGAGAAAATATAAATGATATACACCCCCTAGAAAACAAAAATGTACAACAAAAAACCACCCGCCCAACAATGCTAGAATTCACTTCGCCTGCCCGCCCGACCGCCCGGTCCATCATCTCCATCCGCTACGCCTGGCAATGCAGCCCACCCACCTCCAGTTGCTTATCCCTAGATTCTGTTCTCAGCTAGCCTGCCTCACTCCTGAGGGAGTACTCATCGCAAGGCAGTACTCCTCGCAAGGAGAGGAAGGAGTTAGGTATCATCCATCCCAGTCCTCCACTCAATACCCCTCGGTCTTAATCTTCCCTCGAAAACCACCCACATCCTCCTGTATAACCATTAGCATACCGTCCCATCCCAGACCACACTGACGAAAAAAGGAGTTCAAAAACATACCTCAGCCTTCCTCTTCACCCCCTGCTGTTGTTGTGGTTGTGAACCAGCTCCATACGCCTCCCGGTAACAACTAGCATGAAACACCCTCCCCCCGACCCGTACCGCATCCATCCACACCCACTCCTGCGCCTCATCCAGCCACTTCATCTCAAATTTCTCTTGGCAGATCGGACACGCGCCGTTTACGCGTGCTGCTGAGTCCTCGGGGACGGGTAGGTAGGGGATGTTGGATGGGCCGCCGGTGGACGTCGAAGAGGATGATGCGCCGGGAGCGGAAGGCTGGAAGTGGTTGAAAGTACCGGGCTGGGAGCCGGAGGGGTTGTGGTGGTGTTGGTGGTGGGAGGAGGAGTTGTAGGAGGAGGAGTCGTAGGAGAGGGAGGCGGAGGAGAGGTCTGGGGCCGGGTGGGTGTAATCTGTGTCGATGGCTTCGCGGGTGCGGATCCAGTCCTGATGATGGTCAGTCGGTACATGTATCATTTACGCGGGCGTGCACAAATCATATGTACTGTGCAGGCTGAAAAAAAGGGATAGAGAAGAAATACATACCAGCTCATCAACATACCAACTCCGATGCTGGCCGCGCTTCTCGGCATCATTCATACGCTGGTGCACGCGGAAATGCCAGTCCATATGTGCCGTCTTCTTGCGGCGGCCTTCGTCGTCTGTCCTGAAGCGCCGACCACACTGCGAGCACGGTGGGCCGAGGTCATCGTATAACCGGAAAACGGCGTGCGGGCGGAAACTGGAAAGTATGTCAGTCAGTCATTACGTCGATGCCACTCACAATGTGCCCCGTTGTCCATGAACGAGGAGGAACATGGAGCAGGGTCTGTAACTTGGATTCATAACTTACGTCTTCAACGAAGCAGCCCCAAGCTGAGGGTTGCCCGATACAACACCAGCAAGAGACGGAAGTCCAGCGAGCCCAGCAAGCGCAGAAGAAGGCGTCGGCGTTGACCCTCCGGAGTTAATCAGGCCAGACTGCCTCAACATAGCCAACAAAGCCGATGGATTCGACGGCGGAGCAGCCGGTGCAGCTGATGCAGGCCTGGGCGGTCCAGCCGGTCCTTGCTGTTGGGGAGGAGACCGCAGCGCAGCGGCAATAGCAGCTGCCGCAGCCGGCCCGAGAACTGGTGGTGCGGGAGTAGGTGCCGGCGCTGGTGCGGCAGCGGGAGCTTGTGAAAAAGGAAGCGGCTGTGGTGTGGGAGTCTGTTGGGGCGTGACTGATTTCCGGGCAGCGCCCGAGACGAGGGCGGCTAGGGCACCTTGGCCGAACAGCGAGTCGATAGATACACCTGGTGTTGATGCTGGTGCTGGTGCTACTCCCCCTGTTGCGGGCGGGGCAGACGAGACGGATGAAGGACGGCCTAACGCAGCAGCAATAACAGCCGCTGCGGAAGGGGGCATAGGCGTCGACTGCTGAGACACAGCCGGCGGTGGTGTTGCAGTGTTGGCATTGGTATTGTACGGCCCGACAAGACCAAGGCCGGTTAGGCCGGCAGAGCCAGCAGCAGGACCAGCAGCCGTAGCCGGGACCTGCGGCCGCGACTGCGGGCGAATGTTTACAGCAAGTTCAGCAACTCGATCTCTTATGATCATCAACTGCTCCTGAGGCATCTCTTGGTTGTGGATTATGGTTTGCAAGTCCAGCAACGCCTTCAGTCTTGTCTGTTTACTAGTATCAAGAGGATCACTCGCAAATTCCGCCTTCTCCGCAACGATCAGTTGCTGGATATCATCTTTCAACTTGTCTATGCTTATTCCTCCAGACTTGGGAGTGCCATAGACTGGGCCTGCGCCCGGCTGCTGGTAAGGGGGGTAACTCCCGATAGGCGGAGTGGGCTGGGGAGTTGCGCGGTGAGGGATGGCATTCGGGCCCTGGCAAGATGGTTAGTACCGGACACAAACAAGATATGGCCGATCTCAAGAGAAAGGTAGCCGAAGAAAAAGAGGGTCTTACGCTAGCCGGATGGTTCTGGTACTGTTTCTGAGACGCGTCCTGTCGTTGCTGTCCGTTAGACCCAGAATACGAGGGCTGCTGCTGCTGTTGTTGTTGCTGGTGCTGCTGTCCTGGTGGAGGATACCCCCGGCCCGTCGGAGGAGTGGGTGTGTCCCTTGGGGGAGCGGCTTGCCGGCCGCGCATCAGCTGCTGTTGTCCCTGATAGCTGGTCTGTTGGGCCGCATAGGCCGCATTCCGGGCCGCCATGAGGGCATGCTCAATGGGACGGACTTGTTCCAGCGGGAACACGGGTTTTGTTGAAATCGATCCTGGCACCGGCTCTTTCCATGTCTTCAGCATCTCATCCATCTTACGCCGCGTGGAGTTGTCGACCTTGGTGTATGCGCCCATGAAGATCGAATAGAGCTTCGGGCCAAAGTATAGCGCATACGGCGTCGGGACATTCTTGACGACGGAATCGAGGACGTAAAGGGCCGGGAGTGTGCGTGCAGGCGGAACCTGGTCAGTCAACAGTCAGCATTCATATTCTTGATTATCACGGAGCCATGAGGAGAAACGGCATTTAAGAAGCCAAGCCCGGCCCAATTCACCAAGCAAAACATACCTTCTTAATGTGGTTCGCCAGTGCCTCGGCGATGGCAAACCCATGGCTGGCATTCTCTCGCGCAATGTTGGTCAAAGTGGCGATCTCGATCCGCGAGTTGACCGTGAGATCCTCCAGGGCCTGTCGGTAATCCTCCGCCACGTCGGCAGCGTTATCCGCCATGGCTATGTGTCGAGCAAAATGTTGTGTGCAAAGCGTCTGGGGATGGAGCCGTGTGCGGTCAAGCAACAAACAGGCGAGAGGCGAGGTCAATCGAACGAAAGGAAAGTCAAGGTATAGCCGCGTTTGTGTTGCGGTTTTGGGGAAGGGGAGCGAGGGGAAGAGAAAGAAAAGGATGCAAATATGGGCGAATGTTCCGCGGTTGTTGTTCCAGGTCACGGGTGGGAGCAGGTAAAATCTCTGAGGGGTGGATCGGCCCCTATTCAGACGAGAACAATAGACGGAACGCAGCTATTATCCCTCTTTCTGAATGGAGGCTGCCTGCCTGGCACCCCAGCACGCCTTGCAAGAAAGAAAGAAAAAACCTCCACGTCCTCCCCGGCTTAATTGCCTTCCCGACCGGACGCCTAATGAATTAAACACGCTCGCGCCGTCACAATGATCCCCTTCTCTAGTTTCCAGCACAGGGAGAAGAGACTGGCAGTGGATGGTGTGGACGACAGCGATTGTAGTGGCCAATGGTGTTTCCCAAGGCGAACAAGGAAGAAAAAGCGCTGGCGAGATCAATCCAGGGCGAGGGGTTCGGAAACCAGCTTGTCGTGTTTAAGTCGCAGTGGTCGTATATATTGAAGAGGTATCACCTGGCGCAACTCTGTGCGTGTATCATTAGGTCAAGGTCGCGGAGTTGACTTGTCATGGGGAAATTTCCAGTTTGTTGTGCGGAGGAAGGAGGTTGTCGTCGTGTTCGATCGCGCCTCCCGGTAAGGAGGGAGGGCGAATGTGCACGTGCCACCGGGACGTTGGCTCCTGCCAGCTGACTCATCCAGGGCACACAACCGGTAAGGTTCTGCACCGAGACTCCGAGGGTACTTCAAAGAAACGGGAAAAACACACAAGCAGAGGAGAGAAGTAAAAGCCACAAAGAGGATGCCTCAACTCCTTCGAATCAATCACGTTGGAAACCTGATGGTTGGGAATTTACCGGTTGTTCCTCTTGCTGTAGCTTGATACATGTAGATGTGTTACGCCACTATCAGAATTATACTGATATCCCACCAAAGCTAGTTAGGGCATCATCTCACACACCACGCGAACACCAAATGTCTTCACATCAACAAGCACATTTCCACGTCAAAGCATGCAGCCACTTCATGAAACCTGGAAATCATCGAATTGCTAGATAGTTTTCCGTCCCTACACTCCCCCTCAAACGCAAAACCTGAAAGCAGATAAAATTAAGGCAACGGGTATAACACGATCAAAGAGCAAAACCAGCCCCCGAAAACGCCTCCTCCCCTTCCTTCACCATTTGTTCAACACACTCCGTGTTCCCACCCCCGCCGATTGTACTGTTTGAGATGAAGAAAAAAGACGAAAAAGAGAAAAATGCACCGTGTAGTAAGGCTGTCCATGCAGAATGAGGGTGTATGCATGCATTATACGGACACCCAACAAGTGTCGAGATGGATGGTGTTGCCGGACCGGACCGGACCGGGTCCCAGTTCTGTTGTATGACAAAGTAAAGGAAGTGGGAACCCGGCCTGACGAGTGACTGACTGGCTGACTGACTGACTGACTCGAAATGAGGGCGAGATAGAAAAATGAGAGTCGTGGGTGCATTCTCCTTGGTATCATACCATTAACCCCCCTTCCCGACCGATCAGCCGAGCTTTTTAGAACCGATCCATATGAGCCGCGCTGTACAGACTCGAGCGGTTGGTACCCAGATACGCCGGGTGCAGCGCCGTGGGAGGGCGCTCAACGCCCGGCACCACAGGGCTGCTGCGGTCACGGCTCGGGATACGGTTGCTGCCGTTGTCACCGCCAAACCCATCGCCGAGGTTGCCATACGTATGGTGCGTATCGACGTGCCCGTGGCTAGAGGGGAGACGGTCATCGTCGTGGTCGGAATCGACGGCAGCGTCCTGGTGATGCGGGATGGGCTTGCTGATTTGGATGCGCGACTTGCGGAATTGGTTGAAGTTGATGTTGCGCGGGTTGAGCACGCGGGTGAGGCGGCGGACGGCGGACGACGGCTCGACGACTTCCTCCTCTTTGCTGTGAGCGGCGCCGCCAGCCCAGCTGTGGGCGGACCAGTTATCGCGGTGCTGCGGGGGCGAGTAGTGCGAGGAGGCGGCGAGGCTGTGCTCGATGTCGTCGCTCTTCTTGACGGCTTTTTGCAGGGCGAGGTTGCCGTATGTGCGGATCTGGCGGGCCGTGACCTTAACGGGCTCGCCGCGGAGTCCGTCGACGGTGGTGCGGAAGATGACCGAGGCGGTGATGTTGAAGAAGCCGAAGGTGACGGAGAGGATGGCGGCTGCGAGGATGGCGCGCCACCACTCGAGTCCGAGGGTGTCGGCTGTGTAGGCGGGCTTCCAGGCATCGCCGAGGATCTCGAAGCCGATGAAAACCATGCCCCAGCCGAGCCAGGCGAGGGAGTGGTCGGAGCCGACGACGGGCCAGTTGCGATCGTAGTACGCCTTGAGCTTCTTCCAGGGGACGGGAAGCTCAGAGACGAGGAGGAAGGTGGCGAGGAAGAAGACGAAGAGGTGGGTGGCGGTGTCGAAGAAGAAGAAGTGGCCGTGGATGCCGGAGAGGACGGGCATGGCCATGCTGGCCATCATAACGGCAGCCAGGCCGATGATGTTGAACGCCCGCAGGACGTTGAGGGCGACATGGCCAGCGCCCAAGAGCTTCGAGTCCTGCCCGAGTTTAAACATTTTGTATGATGAATTAACTAGTTTTGTGTTGTTAGCCTCTGGCTGTCGATGGGTAGCCCTCACTTGGGCTTTAGGAGCAGAACGTGGAGCTGATGATGCGACTGGAAAGGGCAAGGGATGGTCGGAAGACTGTGATCGGTAAAGGGGTCCAGCGTTGTGAGGTGGTAACCGGGATGCCGACCCCCCCTCGGCTGGCCTGCTTGTAACATATGAATGATAACTAGCAGGATCTGGAGCGGGTGTTGAGTCACTGGATGGCCCAGTTGCTCCACTCATCAAGAATCCAGTTCCCGCCGGTGGCATTTGGGGCACCCGGTGAGCAGACGACTGAGTCTGAGTACGTGGCAACCGCCGCAGTGAGATATCTGGCCCGCGTTCATCGTCCGAAACCATTCCCGGGTCCCCCGGCGAGTTGTAGAAGTCGTCTAAGTCAGACACTTCCGAAAGCGGCCGGCCGCTATTGGTACAGGATTTCGCCATGACGAGCAACCATTTCCAAGATTCGATACCGCGTCGTTTCCAGTGGAAGGTATCCCAGAAAGGTGTGGGTTTGGGTAGGGGGGTAGTTTGGGGGGTTTCAAGGTGTAGGCATGGCAAAAGAGGGTTTTATACTTACAGAGAAAGTGTGTGATCTGGTCGAGTGCGATCTGGGTCAAGTGACTGGCCTGCAGTTCTTAGGATGGAGGAAGCGCTGGTAGTGAGGGAGGGTCTGCTGGCAGACACACGAGCGGCTAGCTGTTGGAATTGTTGTTGCGTTGGTGCGATACGAGGTGAGTTGAAAGAAAGAAATTCGGATTACAAGGCACCGAGTAGAGAGAAGAAACAAGAGTTGGTCGAGGGAACAAGAGGGCGTGACGATCCGGGCCGTGCCGTGTAAGAAGTGGACGAAGGAAAAGAGAGAGTGGTGGTATTGAGTCAATAGGGGGACATGCTTATTGTTGAGAAGGGAACAATAGCGGCCCGACAAAGGTGTACGGCCCAAAATTGGAACGGGATGGGCCATGCAGCGGTGGCGAGCGGTCTTTAAACAATAGCGGCCAGCTGGTCTGGCCACGGCTATTGACGCCAAAGAAAGAAACAGTGCAACACTGCTACCTGCCTGCAAGCTGCACACTTGCAGCACTCAACTCGAATTTGGACGACCGACTGACATCGATTGGCTGAGGGCGCGCCAAGACGGTTTCAGAACTCATTTAGCCTTGGGCATCGGCACCATGAGCCGGGGTGCTGCAGCTGCTCGGCTCGACAAAATATTCAAATCCCAGCCGGGGAGAGCATCAGAGACATAGGGAAGAGCGCATTTAGAAACATTTGAACTTTATGTCCGTACTAGGTTCTCGATGTTGCACGTGGAAATGGGAAGTGGGAAGAACTTTCGTTGCAAGAAAAAGAGATGCACGAACTGTCGTTGCACAGACCAACTGGTGCTGGTTCCCCAGGGTTAGGGCATCAAGAACGAAACACCACCCACGGTAGGTATTCGGTAACTTGCTTCTTAAGAAGGCCATATACACTATGTATGCTAGTTTGGTAGGAAGTTCAACACCCATGATGGAAAAAAAGAAACAAAAGAAACAAGAAAACACTTATCGTCAATGAAAGCCTTTGGCTCATACCCCATCACAAACTGCGGTCCCGCGAAGTTCTTCTTTCAGTGCACGTGACCCGGGCCCGAACGGCAACCCTCAAGCTCCACGACTCGGACGCCATCAATGACCCTGGAATTTCAAAACCACCAGGGTCAAACATCAAGCTGTGTCCGTCTGAGGCTATTTTCAGATCGTATCATCCGGTCGCGGATAGCGGCGGCCAGAGTAACGCGAACGACCAGGTCTTCCCGCGCGTCAAAAGCAGAACAAAAATAATTCAAGAGACTCGATTGGGCAACAGTTCAAGACGTCGAAATCGCTTGGCGACCCCTCGGACCCACCTTCAAAGAAGCGCCGAAAAGCCCCACCCGCCCGCAAGCGCTTCGCCCTGTCAGGCCTGGCACCACCTGACAGCAATGACAAGTCAGCACAAGCACAGGGCCTTTCAAAGAACGGCAGGGCGTTCCTCGTCTGCCGGCCAACCGATCGAAAAAGCAGCCATCGACAAATCTCACTGTCGCATCCACTCTCCATCCATCCCCAAGGCAAGAACAACCGCTAAGCGCGAAACCCTTTCTTCGATACGACGCCGTCGCCGCGATCGAGCCGCTATTAGCGCGACCTGAGAATAGAAACGAGTTCCACTTCCATTTTCCACATCCCCCGTCGTTCAGAATGGCCCGCGGGAATCAGCGCGATAAGGCTCGCGAAGCCGCCCAGAAGAAGCAGGCCGCCCAGGTTCGCATACCTCCCCTGTAGAAGTTAATACGAACAGGGCCATCTTGGTGGTCAGAATCGAAATGATTCGATATTCTAACATGCCTCTCTCCCCCTGCAATAGAAGAAGTCCCACGGCATGAGCGGTAGCGAACTAGCCAAAGCAAAGGAGGTCGCGGCGCAGAAGATGCGCGAGAAGCAAGCTGCCGGTACAACCCCTCAACTCCCAACATCAACCTCAGGCCACCCATCCATCGAGCCGTCCCCGAAAAACCTCTCGAATAACCCTTGATGAAGACACCGTACTAACCCTTCCACCCCCTCTCTCTATAGCTGATGCGAAGAAGGCGGGCGAGTCGGCCGGCAAGAAATAGACAAAGAAACTCACGCCCTTGAAGCATCATCACACCGTCACACGACCGACACGACACGATCCCCCTTATGATTACCACATTAGCGAGAGCATTCTTATTGTTTTTACCGGCGAACGAGACAGGCAGCGCGCAAGGAAGGGGAAGGGGGGGAAGTTGTGGGATTTTGATTTAGCCCGGCGTCCAAAGACATACACAGCAAAGGAGCAAGGGAGTCTTAACTACCTCACAACATGTATGCCTTACCGCGTTCTGGCTGGCGAGAAGAGGATGGATGGGAGGGGGGGCGCGGACCAGGTTAATTTTGTCATTCCATTTTTGGGACCCTGAGTTCTGGCCTCTTGCCCTTCGGTTCGGCCCTTGGTGAGAAAATGTTTGCGTTGTTGTCGACAAGCTGATCTCTCCTTTTCTATGTCACTAGACCACACAAAACGGCTTTTTGGGTAGGGTTACCTAACATTTCCTTTGCTGTCTGTTTCCCTGCGCATTGGAGGTGGTGTGGTCTCTTTGTTCCCTAGGTTTTGAACTGCCGCAGTGTGATGACCCTTGACATGGATGACTCTTCGCCGAGTCATTATAGCAGTAAACTGCCATCGATGGCCGTCACGCGGGTGTAATTTAGCGGTGAGGCCGTGGTCAAAGGGTCTTGTGGCCTTGTTGACATCAAAGTGATGAGAGGTCGTACTTGGCCACTTGTGCTATATGGAATAGGAACGATTGAGCACCGTAACTGAACAAAACAGAGTGACCTATCATGTGGCGAACCACGTCGCGAAGCAGTGGTGGTTGCCGTAATCAGATATCGTTGGTAGTGCGAATTGCAACATCTAAGCCCGCTGTATTAAATTAAAATGACCAGCATGTGACCCAACACACTGGACACTAAGTCTATAAAATAAGCTAACGAAGTGCGAACGGCGAGTTAAACTATTTGTCATCCCTATAAATCTAAAAGATGTACAACCATATCATATGCCACAGTTCATATCAACACAAAGAGTAATCAAACTCAGCAACAGAAATACGAGCCAGTCATATATACCCCCCCACCACCTCTCCTTCCCACCAGCCCAAGCAACACCCAGGTTGAAGGGCAGCAGGAAGGAGTCGAAGGACTTTAAAACAGCCCTTCAGTACTAAATACTAGAGAACCCAACGAAGAGTGTGACACAGGAGAGAAAACAGGGAGTAAAAGACAAGAGAAGAAAATATGAGGAAAAGAAAAGAACATCTACACATGATACTGGTATCTCCCACCCAACCGTCCCACCACCCGCTCGCCTGCCAAACTGTGCTGCCCCCTATCTTCGTCCCTCTCATACCCGTTTTCAAGAGTCATTGCTAACTCACACCAAGGCAGAGAAAAAGGAAGAAGACGAAAGAGACAGCCACAAGCCCAGCCCAGCTCAGCTCACCTCGCTCTGCTTTTCATTACCACTAAAACTCGCGATAGGAGAGATCAACACCACACAACAAACAGACAAAGGAGGCGCTACTCCGCCTCATGGGGTTTCCCACGTTCTGTCCATCTGTCAGTCTGTCCGGTCCGTCCATCGCTATCTTCATGCCCGACGGGCGGGAACAGCAGCCTGGACCATAGCCATAGGGATGGCACCTAAAACCCACCAAAATCAGTAACCAACTCTAAACAAGGGAGAGTATAAGAGGGAGAACATACCGCCAGCCCCACCAAAACTATCCCGTCCCTGCATCGCCTGATTCGGAAACCCCCCAAAACTGCACTGCACAGCACACAAGCACGACCCATCAGCAGCGATCTGGCCCGATCCCATCGCCACACCGGCAGTGCTCGCAGCCCCCGCCGCGCCGGTACCCGTCGCGATACCAGGCGGCGTCACCAAGCCCGTTGCGGTCGCACCCGCACCGCCAGCACCCGCGGTGGCGGTGTCGACTGCGGAAGCGGAAGCGGAAGCGCTGGCATTGGCACCACCGGCTCCGGCTCCGGCGTTACCGCCGTTGCCGGTGATGGCGCCGCCGGAGCCTTGGCCGGCTTGTTGGATGGCCATGGCTTGGAATTGGGCGTGGGTTTTGGCGGCGGTCGGGTTGATGGATAGGACCATGCCCTTGCCGCAGTGGCCGGCTTGACGGCAGTAGAACCCTGTAGGTAAGAAATAAGGGTTAGAATTTCTGATGGGTTAGATTTATAGAGGGAAGGGGGGAGGACATACACAGCGGGGTATCAACCATGATCTGCATAGCGACCTGCGGCGGGGGGTTGACAGTATTGTTCGCATTGGCCTGGAACCCAGAGTCCATACCACCAGCGAGAGCCGCACACGGCTTATCAAACGCCGACTGCGTAGCAGTGTGGTTCTGGCTGAGGAAAGTGAAGATAACGGTATCACCAATCGCCGCGGTCAACTGCTGCGGGTTGAAAGACAGACCCTGCGGCCCACCGACCGTGACGCTGTGCGTGGCACCGCCCGCACCGCCCGCCGTGGCCGTGGCGCCGCCGGCTACGGTGGTGGTCGCAGCGCCCGCGGCATCGCTTGTTGCGACGGCTGGCGGGGCCGTGGCGGCTGCGTCTCCGCCCGCGCCGCCGGCGTTCACGGTCTGGGTGACGGTGACGGTGGAGGCCGCGTTGATGACGGTGGTTGCGGCGCCGCCACCGATGTTGACCCAGAGGAAGTTGATGGAGGTGCCGGAACCGCGGTTCACGCCGATGAGGCGGGCTAGCTCGGCGAGCTGCGCTTCGGAGGCCTGGACGCTGTTCTTACCTCCTTGGCCACCACCGCCGTTACCGTTACCGCGGCCATTGCCGTCGCCGCCTTCACCACCACCGCCAGGACCACCACCACCGGATAGATGGCTGTTTCGGCGGACTGGATAGACGTTGTGGACCGCCTTGCCCAGCACGAAGGGCGCCATGCCCAGCACTGCTGCTGCTGCTGTGATGAACTTCATTGTGTCGTCTCTGCGTTGTGTCTCTCTCTGTCTATTCCTTTTCTCGTTTTCTCCGTCGTTTTCGTCGTTGTTTTAGTGTTTAATGTCGTTCCTCGTTCGAACCTCTCTACTAGGGAGGGGGTGTATGATGACGATGTTGTGTTGTGAAAATAAAGCGAGTCCCTGCTCGTGTCGAAGCGAAAATAGTGGCGAGGAAGAAGATAAGAAGGAAAAAGAACGGATCAACCAAAATGAGCGAAAACACACACGTATACACACACGCAGGAAGAAAAAGGAGGTGGGTGAGAGAGAAAGAAGAGAGAGGAAACAAGACGTCTTGGAGAAAGGCCACCTGGGGGGGCCGTGTAGGGCTTATATCGCAGCATGATGATCTTCGTACACGGCCGTCCTAGGCTGTGAGTTCGACGAAGATCCCGGTGCGCGAGGAGGGGGGTGAGGATGGCTCGAAACACTTGGGAAGGCATCACCGTGGTAATGGTCGTCCCCTTACACGCCCCCTCTAAGCCCATCTCTCCTTGCGATCCCGTCTCAAAAAATCTCAAGAAACCACACAACCTAGTCGAAGGGCGCCTATCCACCTTGCCCAGCGCCCGGGAGTACTCGAGTTGTCTATGCCGTGGTGGCTATACCACTACCATTTTCGCAGGGAGGCGACGACCGGCCCAGACCGAGGGGGTATAGACAGGAGGTTGTTCTGTGACACAGGCGTCTCAGAATGGTGTTTGGCATCGCGCCAAGCCCGACGTGCACAGACGGGACGAGATGGGACGAAGGAGCCGAAAACAGGGGTTCGTTACCCCAGACCCGGGCCCGGCGGCGCACTTACACACGCCATTCCGTTGTCGTGCTGTCGTGCTGTCGTGCTGTCGAAGAAAAAAAGAGAGCGAGGCGATTCGCCTTCCCTTGGATGCTCGACGTGCCCAGAAAACGGGTTTCGGGGCCAAGACTTCAAAAGCGCCAGCCGCTAACTCTACTTCATACGAAGTATGTCATCTTACTCCATTAGCCCGTTTGATGTTTTGGGCGGCAACATCATCTTCGCTTCTGGGGCTCCGCAGAAACGCAAGCGGCCGATATTCTCGGCCAGGTCACCGCGCTTAAGCACGACATAATTAGATAATCCCAGTGCCCAGCTAGGCCTTCTCAAACGGCCACTTCGCGAAATAGAAATAGACTACAAGAGTAGGCCGGAGAAAACGGCAGCCGCCCGGGATGTTGAATAACCATTCTTGTGGCCCGCAACGGCGGCCCCCACTAACTCGTTTCGGGTTCTTCTTGTGTTTCTTCGCACGGGGCAAGTTGCTTGACTCGACGAGCAGCATCATCCTTCTTTTAGAGTGAGGAAACGCAGGGAAATGCAGGGGAAGTTGTGGCGGTATCCGTCTTGGTTGCCTCCCGAGGCCAGTGCAACAGGTCCAACTTTGCTTTCCATCTCCATTGATGTCGGGTTGAGGTTAAGTGAAGTCAACTTAACGATTTGGCTTCCTGGCTTGAGGGCTGCGGGCCTGGATTAGAGTGCCGCAGCGGCCCACTCGGGCGACGGGAGCCTCGATTCCTTCACCCGCATGGCTGGACTTCCGGCCGGAGGTGTATCTTGGCAGCCTGGGCAATGAGAATGAGACTGAAGATGAAAACTGTACTTCGTAAATGAAGACAGAAAAATGATGAAAATCCCGGTCAATCCATCATCCCATCCCTCTACCGTGCTTGGCGACGAAACCTCGATGGCCCGGAAGAGGCAGCCCACGAATACTTCGTACGTAAAGACGCAAAGACGCAAACGCAAGAGGGTTCAATCGACGCCTTAACGTAACGTTCGTTAGCATCCGTTAAGGCGTGTTTGAAACGAAGCACCGGCGGCTTCAAAAAGCCCAGGCTAGGTCCTCATCGCTCGGTGGCTATGCCAACTACGTCGGGTGTGTCTGCTCAGCGCATAGGTAGCAGCGAACAACACCGGACATGCTGCTCTTCCGGGACGTTTGCGTGGCCCGGGTCTGCCGGAATCTGCTATCCGTCTGCGGCGGGATGCCACGGGGCCTGGGGTGAGTGGGGTGTGGCCTGATTGATTGATGGGATGGCAGGCAAGCGAAAAGGAAACGAAAAAGTGAAAAAGTGAAAAGTCGAAGGGGTCGGTGGCTTGCGCGGTTGTTCCATGATACCGAGGGCAGTGGTGCTCAGACGTGGAACTTGCGGGAGCCGTGTGCAAGAGTCAGGGTTTTGGAACATGAGTCGTCGCAGGCGAACTTTTTTGGCGTCGATCAGGGTTTGGCCACAGGGCGTTGTGGCCCCGGCGCTTCAGGGTTAACGGGGCTCGCGGGGGTCTCCAGGGTTATCCCATTGAGGCGTTTGGCGCCAAGTCTCGAATTTTCAGCCTCGAACTTGTCGACCCACTCACTCACCTTTCTCGCTTGCTTTTGGACCGTTTCACATATCACGACTTGAACCTTCGATGGGTCTTGAATGTCAAGGAATCCTCATTTTGAACGGAGCAACTATGGAAGGGGGTAAGTTCCTCAGCTCAAAAAACGGCCGTGCTGATGTTTCTTGTTCAACGAACCCGTCGATGTCGCCATTTGACACTGATCGGTCAAACAAATCAATAATCTTTCCGCTCGCCCTTTGCCTGTTGATTCCCCTGCTGCTTGCCTTCAAAAAGCCCGGTATAATATCCTAAAACGGTCAGTAAAAGGGACATGACTCTAGCAAGCTAACCAAATAAAACACAACCTACCCGCGTAATACCACGACATCAGCAGCTTCTTCAGTTCTTCATCTTGTACTATACCGCAAGTTAGCACAATATTGGACACCGTCAGTCTCAAACATGAAAACCCACTGTTTCCTAGAAGCATCTGTGGCCCTGACATTGGCGCAGACGCTCCAGCCTGCACCTCGTTTGCCTACAAAGATTCGCCTGTCAGTCACGAACAGAAACATCCCAGGGGTTCCGCTCAGTCAAAAAAAGAGTCAACGAGAGGGAAAGGCGTTTCACGCCAAGCCTCGACCGATCTTCGAGGATTCCCACAACCATCCGTCCGTCCCGTTGCCCGCACGTCAAAACTGCAGATGGATGGGCAGACAGCCACAGACATGCGTTGCGCTAGACGCAAAGGTAGGGTAGCAAGGTGAAAGAACTTGCCTTCGTTTCACCCCCGGAGCCTTGGACATCCGAAATTACTGGGTGCGATGTTTCGTCGCTCGAGCCTGTGAGCATCGTCTCGTCGAGCTCGCCCTCTTCTTCCTCCTCCTCCTCTTGCCCCTCGCCTACCGTCTTGCCGTCTGTTTCAGGCTTGGCATTGACTCTGTGCGTAAAGATGGATTAGTGTGAGGATCGTACGATTTGCTCAAACTCCTCCCTGTTATTTTCGAGTTTCCATTTTTGTTGGCGTTTGCCATTCTCCGCTATCTCGTCTTCTTCCTGTTTCCATCACTCCATATCTTTCGGGCCCAGGAATGACACATAAATGGCGGAGGAACTTTACCTTTGGGCTCCATCATCCGGGATATCGTCGACGGTCCCACCTTTGGCGTGGATACTATGATATTTCTGGGAGACCGAACGTCAGATCTGTTGCAACCCTCCTATCGCGTCACCGCCCGTGGGACTGCTGGAGGGACACGCGTGCCGCGATCATAGCCATAGGCGTACCTTGTACTCTTCCAGTGCCTGGTTCCAGGAGTTGATGAGAGCGGAATCGTCCCATATTTCTTCGTGGGTTGCTGCAGTCTCGGAATCCATTTTGGAGGAGTGTGATGTTGTCGAGTTGAAGATTTTTAGATGCGATCGCTCGCTCGCTCATTTTGGGAGCTCATTCCCCGGCCTCCGCTCATTTTACAACAACTTCAAACTTGGCACCCAATCTACATCGACAAACTAACAAATACTCAATATTAACTTTACACTAGGTTCGCCTGCTGAAATCAATTTTTCAGTGACTAGCACACACTTTCATCTCTTTGACTATCCTACCATTCAACCCCGATCAGCAGAACTTGCGATTAGGTGTATCTTCACCCTTTACAGGTCCACCACATCGACTAGTACAACACAGTCTTTATCAAGATACACGGGAGTGAAATTATTGTCTTTTGCAAATCAGGAAAGCCGACAAGTCCTACACGTGTAAAGCTAAGTTAATGTCAATGGACAAACTCCTAAACACTCAACAACAAACAACGAAGCCAAGAGACAAGTGCAGGTCAACAAAAGAATCCCTGAAGACTCAACCACACCAATTCAACCATGTCTCTCTCACTGCCACACTCCCACGCTGCTTCATTCCTCCAGCTGGTCACGAGACCGTTCCTGCCCACGCACCGAGTCTCGGAATCCCGACTTGTCACACTCGCTACCGATAAAGGAGATCAGAATCACCCCGGTGTGGCGTGGCGGTCGCGAATTCCCCATGCACAAGAACCGCATTCGGAGATTCCGTCAAGGGAAATCTCGAATGCAAATCGTGAAATGTCTTGGGCGGTGTCCATCGACTTTTTTTCCATCAACCCCAGTGCCCCTCCATAATCGCTCTTCAGCACCTCGACTTCCCCGCAGTGGCCCCCAACTTTCCCCCCAAACCCCCCTAACCCCGCACACACCCGCCGTCCACGCAAGGACCGCTGCGGCAGAGCTCTGGGAAATCTCCAACGAAAAATCGAGAAATAAAAACCTTCCCCACTCAACCATCAGCACAAACCTTGAGATCTTCCCAAGACCGGAGCGACGATCCAGGCACTTCGCGGCACAGTGGGCACCCGTTCTGGACCCTGCGGATGAAAAGTCTTGCATGTCACGCGGACACCAACGTCCCTTTCAAGCCTCTCATCGCCCCCATCGAGCCCATCCCCAAGGATCTCTGGGATGTCAGACCCGCAAAAAAAAGCTGCCCATCGCTGCGGACTCTGCAGCTGTCTTCCCGGCCTGCCGGCCTCCCCGCCGCGCCGCTGCAGCAGCCGAAAGCTTCCAAGAGGCGCGCTGCAACCTCTTCACGCTCCCAGGCTCCCACCGATAGGGTAGTCCGGAGCTGTTTTGGCAGTTCGGTGTTGATCCTTTGTGCTGATCCCGAGAGCCAGAACCTTTTTTTTTCTCGGTATCCCGCGCTGCTGGGTTGTGTTGTTGTGTGTGTTACACTGTTAGCTCGTTCTCGACCCGGCCATCCCCCCTGTAAGTGTTTGGAATAGCCGTCTACACACACCACCATGTCCGACCATCGTGCGTGTTCGTGTCGTGGTCTGTGACAGGACCTACGGATATGCAATCCCTCGTTCCCCCTACCCTGTCTTCTGAGGTTAGTCGAGTTAGTGTCCCAGATACACATCCCCGGTGAGAGGAGAAAGACTGGAGCATGTTGGAGAATGGATGATGAAGCCCAGTGGGGAATTACCTGTCGCTCTTCCGTTTCTTGCCCCAATCGCCTATCCACGCCCATCCACCCACTCCATGGTTGAGGTCATGGACGTGGCTTTGTTGGTGTGTAGGAATGGGAGGTGAGTCTTGTACCCCCAAGTCACGAAGTACTGGGGTGGCTTGGAGGGGGGGAAGGGGGGGAGCTTGGGAGATATGAAAGAGCTGGCTCCTTCCCCCGATTCTAGGAGCTCATCCGTCTGAACATTCACCTCTTTAATCACTCTTCTTGGTCCTCCTACCTCTTGCCTTTTGGCTTGACCTAACGATAATAATAAATAATTATTCAAACACAATCCTAACTCTTTCCTTTTTCACCCCCGTGATCCGGAACCATCCATCACACAACCCTCGCAACGCCGAGAACCACAACCACCAACGGCGGCAAATCAGACCCGCGTCAGTGCAGGGAAAATAAAATGTAAGTCGGATGGCGGATAATTCAGACCAATTGATCTATTGGCCACTTTCAAAGCTACCGATGGCTAACCTGTTCTCCATTCTAGGGCGTCTCCTCAGGTTAGTCGCGACGCCGATTTCCCGGTCTGGAACTCCTAGGAGGATACCACTGAGCATTGGCACTAACATAGCGGAACATCCAGGACCACCACTTTATCGGCATCGACGTCGGCACGGGCTCAGCCCGCGCTTGTGTCATAGATGCGACCGGCGAGATCAAGGGACAAGAACTCAAAGAAATCAAGCTCTGGCAGCCAGCCAGTGGCTACAGCGGCTCTCACTATGTAAGCGATCGTTGGATTTTCCATTCGTTAATGACCCCCATTTACTAACACACTCCACAGGAGCAATCGACCACAGATATCTGGAACGCCATCGCCTACTGCGTGCGCTCCTCTCTCGCCAAGTCGGGCGTCGACAAGAACACCGTCCGCGGTATCGGCTTCGATGCGACCTGCTCCTTGGCCGTCTTCACCCACGATACCGATGAGCCCGTCGCCGTGACCGGCCCGAACTTTGACAATGCTGATGGCAACGACCGCAACGTGATTCTCTGGCTCGACCACCGCCCGGGGGCCGAGACTGAGCTGATCAACAGCACCAAACACAACTTGCTGCGCTACCTCGGCGGCAAGATGAACATTGAGATGGAGATGCCCAAGGTGTTGTGGCTCAAGAACAACATGCCCCCCGAGCTGTTTGCCCGCTGCAAGTTCTATGACTTGGCTGATGCCTTGACCCATCTCGCTACTGGCGGCGAGACCCGAAGCTTCTGTAGCACTGTGTGCAAGCAAGGGTATGTGCCTGTCGGTGTGGATGGCAGTGTCAAGGGTTGGCAGGAGGATTTCTACCAGGCCATTGGCCTGGGCGAACTTGCGGAGGATGGTTTCCGCCGGATTGGTGGTGTCAATGGCGTGGTATGCATTCCCCCGCTTGTGACTACGTACCTGACTTGCTCTGAATGGGAGGCTGACCGAGGATGATTACTAGAACGGTGACTTCTTCAGCGCTGGCGAGCGGATCGGCGGCTTGTGCGAGAAGGCTGCCAAGGACTTTGGTCTCCCCGTCGGTGTGGCCATCGGCAGTGGTGTCATCGACGCGTACGCGGGCTGGATCGGAACAGTTGGTGCTAAGGTCAAGCTGGATCCCGACTGCCTCGACGACTCCGTCGCGCACAACGATGTCTCGCAAGCTTTCACCCGTCTGGCGTCTGTGGCTGGCACCTCGACGTGCCATTTGGCCATGTCCCGCGACCCCGTTTTTGTGCCGGGCGTCTGGGGCCCTTACCGCGACGTGCTCACGCCCGGCTTCTGGATGGCCGAGGGCGGTCAGTCAGCCACTGGCGAGCTGATGAAGCACATGCTCGAGACTCACGCCGCCTTTGACGATACTACCAAGGAGGCCGCCGCCGCGGGCCAGAGCATCTACGAATACCTCAACCACCACCTGCGCCACCTGGCTGACCAGTCCAACGCGCCCTCGATCTCGTACCTCGTTCGCCACTACTTCTTCTACGGCGACCTGTGGGGCAACCGCTCGCCGATCGCCGACCCCAATATGCGCGGCGCCATCATCGGCATGAGCTCCGACAAGAGCAAGGACGGCATGGCCCTGCTGTACTATTCCACCATGGAATTCATCGCTCTGCAGACCCGCCAGATCGTCGAGACCATGAACGCGTCGGGCCACACCATCAAGAGCATCTTCATGTCAGGCAGCCAGTGCCAGAACGAGATCCTCATGGACCTGATCGCCACCGCCTGCGGCATGCCGGTGCTGATTCCACGCTATGTCAACGCCGCTGTCGTCCACGGCGCTGCCATGCTGGGTGCCAAGGCTGCCTCTGCCGATAAGACCGGCAAGACGGAGCCGCTGTGGAACATCATGGACCGCATGAGCAAGCCCGGCAAGGTCGTCTGGTGCCGCAACGACCCAGCTGAGAAGAAGCTCCTGGATGCCAAGTACGAGGTGTTCCTCGACCAGGCTCGCACTCAGCAAGAGTACCGCAAGAAGATCGATGAGGCCCTCAAGGGCTCCACCCTCGAGGTCGAGGTTAATGGCCACGTCAACGGGACTGCTAACGGCACTGTTAATGGCCATGGCAATGGCGCTTCCGCTTGAACCTGAGCCTAGTCTTCCTCCATTTGCCTGATTTTGCGCTGGATCGGATGCAGGCTTGCTATCTATCTCAATCTCTATCTACCTTCTTCTGGGGCCCGGATAGGGAACGGGAAGGTACGGGGAAGGAAAAATACACGATGGGATTAGAATTTTCGGGATCGGATTCTTTTTTTCGGGTTGTGGAAAGCGATGTTGCTTGGTCGGCGGGGAATGAATGCCTGGCGTTGCGGTGATTTTTCGATGACATGGACGGACGGTGTTCATTTTCAAATGGGTTTTAGAGAGGCTTCCTTTAGCAGAGGGATGGCTAGACTTGGTAATAGCCGAACTGATTTTTTCGAACTGCATCGCTATGCCTCTCCGTGACTTGTGAGTTGTGGTGCTGTTTCTACAATGTTCAACGCTTTGAGGTTACCTAGGTAGAGTCGATTGATGAAAGTTGTGGATTGCTTTGTCCGGTGTTGAAAGCGCGGGTTGAAATTGGCGGGTCAACCACGGGAGTCTGCTAGCTGCCTGGGTGGTCCAAGCTCCTTACCAAAAGTCTCTCGGCTTTTTTCACTGGCCCCAGCCCCTGTAGCCGCCCCACCCAACGCCATGCAGGCGCGTCCAAAGCATTTTTGGGTTGCAGAAAGGTCGTGCAGCATCAACAATTCGCAAACACAACAAGCGGCCTCAGCGACTTCCGACTTTCCCTCGCCGGCCTTCGTTTTCCGCGACCCCGTGGCCCTGCGCGCATTTTATATTGCGCGTTTGAGCTGCTATTTCCGGCCGACTTCGAAAACACCGAGAAAAAAAAACCAGGGAAGAAGGTGGGGAGACAAACGGGGAGAAACAAGAAAAAAAACGACGAACCAGACAGGAAAGAAGGACGACTGACTGCCCATCATGTTCATGGGCAGAGGTACGCCGGCAACGGCCAATTCGACCGGGTTTCTAGGCTCCCTGGGCCCGAACCAGAGCCAGGGCCAAAGCACAACTCCCGCCGCTGGGAACAGCATCTTCGGCTCGACGACGAACAGCAACTCCCTCTTTGGAAACAGCGCGGCATCCACCGCTGGGGCAGCCACCCCGACACAGGCGAGGCCGTCCGGGCTCGGAGGATTTGGCTCGACGTCCCTGTTCGGCGCCTCGACCACGACCCCGCAGGGCTCGCTTTTCGGCGGCAACCAGTCGACTGCCACGCCGACAGCCCAGCCTGCTGCTGGCACCGCCGCTGCTGCTCCCGGGAATAGTTTGTTTGGAAGCACGTTGGGGTTGAGCGGTACCACCGCGACGACCAGCCAGACTGCCCCTGCCGGGGGAAGTCTTTTCTCCTCTGCTGCTCCTGCGGGTGGGCTGAGTCTTGGTCTGGGAGGCGGCTTCTCAACTACCCCGGCCGGTTCGATAAACCCGCAACAGCAGCAGCAGCAACAACAACAACAGCAGCAGCCGCAGCAGCAGACCTTATTGCAGTCGCAGCAGCCGCAGCAGCAAGGCCCGCCGTCTGCGCTTCCGACTGGCGCGCTGTTTGACAGCCTCCTCGCCAAGAACAAGAAACAAGCCGAGGGCGAGACGGCGCTGGGCGAGCTGCCAGCGCTTCAGCTCGGGCTGGGGGACCTCCGTCAGCGGCTTAGGCAGCTTGGCCCCACGCACGACAAGCCCGTGGAACATGGCAAGGCACACTATTTTCTCGCGGCGTCGGGCGTTGACCCCGGTGCGGCGGTTCGTGATCTCGGCGCGTTCGGGCTCCAGGCCAAGGAACGCGGAGCCGGTGGTCAGGGGAACGGCGGGTATGGGACTGGCTTGGGCGAGCTGGATGTCGACACGTATTTGTCGAACTTGCAAACTAAGACGACGCTGAGCATGATTGCGGATGGGCTGGACCGGTCGGTCCGGGACTTTGACGCGTTTCTGGAGGATAATGTGACGATGGAATGGGATGCGAAGCGTCAGAGGATTTACGAGCATTTTGGAATCAAGCCGAGGGAGGATCTGGCTGCGGGCGGTGGTGGCTCACAGCAGCCGGCTGGGCGCGCGTCGACGCCTCTGAAGGACGGCCAGGGCACGTTTGGGCGATCTCGACGCAAGGCAAGCCAGGCGGCTGGTGGGGAGCGGGCGTCACAGCGGGCGAGTGTGCTGGGCCGGTCGGCGATGCAGCGCTCGGTTATTGGAACGCCGAGCAGGATCGGGTCGCATGCGTCTGAATTTACGGATGTGGCGCCACGCAAGGACGGTGCGAACGGGGCGGCCGGATCGCTGGATGATCGGTTCTTGCGGGAGAAGCAGGGCAAGCTAGCCGAGAAGATGCACGAGTTCAACAACGCTCGGCAGCAAGGCACGCCCATCTACATCTGCCGTGACCTGGCCGACTTGGAGTCCAAGTCGGGCGACCCGCATGCCCCGCATGTTGTGGAGGCATACCGGGCAATGATGGAGATTGTGGGTGAGTACCCCGAGGCCGAGGAGACGCCCAAGGCGCGGCAGTTTGCGAAATCGTACCTGGATCCGAACCCGCAATCGGCCGACGCGGTGAAAATGCGGAAGCAGATCCTCAACGGCGCGACGGCGTTCCTAGAGAAGCAGTTCTGGCACGAGGTCAACACGCAGATCGCCAAGTACCCGCAGGACGCCAACCTCGGCGGGCTGCCCGATGTGATCAGCAAGACCAAGGCGTACGTGCGGCTGAAGTTTGCGCGCAAGACGCTCATGTCGGACAATGTCGACCTGCAGCAGGCCAACGGCGAGTACATCTGGGCGATTGTGTTCTTCTTGCTGCGGTCTGGGTTTGTGCACGAGGCCGCGCAGTACGTCAACGACAACCAGGGCCACTTCCGGACGATCGACCGCACGTTCTCCGGGTACATCAACAGCTACGCGTCGAGCGAGGAGCGGCGGCTCAAGCGGCAGATGCAGGACCGGTGCACGAGCGAGTACAACCAGCGCATCCGCAACGCGCCCGAGGGCTCGATCGACCCGTTCCGCATGGCCTGCTACAAGATCATCGGCCGGTGCGACCTGACCAACCGCAGCCTGGAGGGCCTGCAGACGGACGTGAACGACTGGGTGTGGCTGCAGTTCACCCTGGCGCGCGAGACCGACCGGTCTGTCGAGCTGGCCGGCGAGTCGTACGGCCTGGCCGAGCTGCAGGCGAGCATCCGCGAGATCGGGCTCAAGCACTTCCCCAAGACCCCTGCCGAGGACGCTAATGGCAGCTTCGGCATGTTCTTCTACCTGCAGGTGCTGGCGGGGCTGTTCGAGCAGGCCATCGCGTACCTGTACGCCTTCTCGTACGTCGACGCGGTGCACTTTGCCGTCGCGCTGACCTACTACGGTCTGCTGCGGCCCACGCCCGCGATCGCAGAAGCCACTGGCACCAACGGCGGCAATGAGCTGCTGTCGCACAACACGCGCAACCAGCCGCAGATCAACTTTGGCCGCATGCTCGGCTACTACACGCGCGACTTCCGCGCGGCCAACGCAGCCGCCGCCGTTGACTACCTCGTGCTGATCTGCCTCAACGCCGACGAGGCCACGGGGGCCGCTTACCAACAACAGGCCGCCCTCTGCCACGAGGCGCTTCGCGAGCTGGTGCTCGAATCGCGCGAGTTCAGCCGGCTGATCGGCGACATCAAGCCCGACGGCCAGCGCATCCGTGGCGTGATCGAGCAGCGCGGCCCACTGATCGCCCTCGGCCACGAAGACGAGTTCATCCGCGCCATCACGGTGCAAGCCGCCAGCTTCGCCGAGGACAACGGCCGCACCACCGACGCCGTGCTGCTGTACCATCTCGCCGAGGACTACGACACCGTTGTGTCCATCGTCAGCCGCGCGCTGAGCGAGGCCGTCTCGCTGGAGATTGGCGAGGATCCCATGCGTCTGGTGCCCGTCAAGCCGCGCGTCGAGGGCGGTGCCGAGCCGGATGCGGCCCAGCGCGGGACCAGCTTGAGCTTGGCTGCGATCGATGACCCGGTTGAGTTGGCTCAGACGATGATGGGCATGTATGAGCGCGATAGCATGTTCCGGCAGCGGATCCGTGATCCTAACCGTCAGGCGTGCCGCGTGTTGTTGAGCATGAGCGCTATTAAGAAACTAGTTGAAGAGGGGCAGTGGCCGACGGCCTTTGATGTATGTCCTTCTCTTTCCCCCTTCACTATCTCATCCCTCTTCAACGTAGAGCAATACTAACCCAACAACAGGCCATCCGCGCCCTAGACATCCTCCCCCTCACCGCGAACGGCGACCCAACCCAAATCCGAAACTACGCCGCCCGCTTCCCGTCCTTCCCCCAGCCCGTGGCCATCAACGTGCCCAACCTGCTGCTGTGGACGGTGGTCTGCTGCACGCGTCAGCGCGAGCGCCTGCTGATGAGCCAGTTCACGAGCGGTAACCAGTCGACTGCGCGCCAGATGGTGGATGATTTGAAGCAGGTTAGTCTGGATTTGACGGCGTATACCAGCCAGTTGAGGTATCGGCTGCCGCCGCATTTGCATGAGGCGTTGGCAAGGGCTTCGGCTGATTAGGGGAATCGGCCGGAGGAGAGGAGAAAATGTGGAAGAGAGAGGGTTGGCTTTGTTTGGGTTTGTTTGTGGGGAGAACGGGGGCCGGGAGGACATGAGAGGAATGGGGAGGAAATGAGGGATGAGGAATGAAGGCAGTGTCGTTGTTGAAGTTGAGTAACGGTCATGTATGTATGGACTACCTCGCTCTGGCCAGTTCTGGCTGGTCGTTAATACCAAAGAGCCTGTGATATTAGTGTGGTGGTCTTTTTCTTTCGTTTACTGTTTACATATGTGTCTACTTGTCTACACCTGGGTGCATAATACTAGAGTCACACCAACCTACCCCCTCGATCCTTTCCTGGTAACTTTCGCCGTCATGCTTGATGTGACTCCCTTCTAGCCCTCACAATCGGCAAAGCTGGGTTTGGTGTTGTGACGAGTCGTTACCTCGGTTTCCTACGTTCCCGAGTCCGTGTTTGAAGCCGGATAGATCAATCGATGGGTAATGGAGTCGACCACAAACTTGGAGATAGCAGATACCCGCATTCACAATTGACGAGTCTGAAATTGAAATCCTTGAAACTAAAATCTGACATTGTGCTTGTGAGGAAGGAGAGACGGAGATGAGTTTAGGAAAGTGGGGCTTCCCTCCCAGCATGAAGCCAATCCCTGCCAAGACCACTCAGCTTCGAGCCACCCATGAGCCACCTTCCCACTGTGCGATTCCCGTTACGTGAAGCCGACTCGCGTCCGACGATGGCCTGACTCGGGCCGGCATGGGAGGACCGGCGCGCCTGAATCGTTGTCGCTCACAAAGTCCTCCCAGACCAGCAAATTTCCACCCGACTCCGCCTTTTCCGGCTTTCCAAACCGCTGCAGCACTGCACCACGCCCCAAGTTGATCCAACAAACTCGCAGGCTCCCGAACCAGGGTTTGGCTGGCCCATCCGCGCCCATCGCGCCACTGCCGAGCAAATCTTGGACGCATTCTCCCGCAGAATATTGATTATTGATCGATTTCGGTCGTGGTCCGGGTCCCCGACCGGCCGCTGTGCGAGGCAATTTCGACCCCATTTCCGTCCGTCCGTCCGCCAGTCAACGGCGGTCAGCCCTAGCCTAACGTTTAGTTGCCTACTGTGTACCCTAGGTAGCAGCAAAGCCTAACAGCCGAAGCAATGTCCCTGGCGGTCAACCCACCACCACCACCCAACACCACTACTTCTCCTCCCACCGACGCACCCAGCCGAGCCAACCTGGCCCAGCGGAGCTCCACCCCCCACGGTTACAGTGGTGCTGGGCGGAAGCGTGGCTTTGCCGGCCCCGTAGGGCAGGGCGAACAAGAAGAGGAAGACAAAGGAGCACGGCTAGATAGTGGTGGAGGTGACACAACAGCCACAGACAAAGACAAAGACACCCAGACCCCTGGTAGCCAACGGCCGAGTGTTGTACATGTAGACCCAAGCCTGTGTGCAGGTACAGGTACAGGTACAAGTCCAGGTGCAGGTACCGGTGCAACGGAACACGAATCACAGTCCGGTTCGCCAGACGACCATCAGCGGCATGACGACGATGACGAGCAGCACCAACACCAGCACCAGCACCAGCCCGGACAACAAGGTCAAGGTGATGGGGGTGATGATCAACAAGGGGCTGATACCCCAACTCCGGGGAGCGTCGATGCCGGGAACAGCTTCAAGAAACGCAAGACCACAAGGAGCTCCCGGGGCGTGGCCCACCTAACGCCGGAGCAGCTCGAACGGAAACGAGCCAACGGTGAGTGGGGACTTTGTCTTTCTTTCCCCTAGTTCCCCGTCTCGGCACGGATCCGGTCCGGTTCGGTTCGGTCCGGTCTAAAAGGGCCCGCTCGTTTGGAGTCCCGTTCTCCACCTGCCGGATCAGCCCCATTATCGCACTTGTTTCCGAGTACATAGTACACCACACGGTGCTTATTATCCCTGTGTTCGCAACGGAAACTAATCTCTGCTATGTTGTAGACCGCGAGGCCCAGCGTGCCATCCGCGAACGGCAGCGTCAGAAGACGGAACACTATGAGCGCGAGATCGCCCAACTCAAGGCCACCAAGCCGTACCAGGAGCTGCAGCATGCGGTCCGCCAGAAGGAGGCCGTCGAGGCCGAGCTGGCTGATGCGAAGCGGCGGATGGCTGCTGTCATGGCCATGATCCAACCCATCCTCGGTGCGGTTGATGGTACTCGTAGGTTTCTTATCCCTTGTTGCTGCTTTCTAGTTCAAGAAAACTAATACATGTATGTATGAAGCATCACCCGCTCAGCCACCACCATCACAATCACAGCCTGTCCGGAGCCAGCCTCCCAGAATCAATACCGCTGGCTCAACGCCCAACAGCGCTGCTTCCCCCGTCTCGGCCGGGCCACACAGCCGTTGGCAGAACAGCCTCTCACCGGCCACGACGACGACAACGACAGCCACTATCGCACCGCAACCGTCCCCGGAGATGGGCGTGTTTGACCAGCAACGCTACGACCTCGCCAACAACCTCAACTTTGACAGCTCCAGCCGGCTCGGGCTCGACTTTCTTGTCGACTCCAACACCAAGATCGCGCGGATCCAGGACGGCTTCGATGGCGCCCAGGACTCGCCGCGCTACCGCCATGTGCCTATGCAACACGACTGGACGGCCACCTCGTGCACGTTGCCGGGTATGCATGGTGGACCTCAGTCGGTACAACCGCCACCTCAGCAGCAGCACGAACCACAGGCCATGTACGGCCACGGGCCAACAGCCAACGGGCCTTACTTGCCGCCTGTGACATCTGCCATGCCTACTTCTTCATCCAGTACTGCACCTGCTCCGGTACTTTTGCCGATTCCCCATAGCTCCTCCTCCATCCCAACAGCGACGATGACAACGATGGCACCCATAGCGACAACAACAATGCCCCCCATAACAACGACAACGACAACAACAACAACAACCACCACAAACACCAATACCTCACCCCCCCTCTACACCCTCACCCCCCGCAACTGCCCCCCCACCTGCCCCCTCGACTCCATCCTCCTGGACTTCATGTCCGAGCGCCGCCAACGCGCCACCGAAGGCCTACCCCCCTCGGAAATCGTCGGCCCCCGCTACCCCTCCGTCTCCTCGCTCCTCAACCCGGCCATCTCCGTCTACTCCCACCCCCTCTCCAAAGTCTTCACCGACATCCTCGTCTGTTTCCCCAACCTCTCCACCCTCCCTGAGCGCGTCGCCGTCCTCTACGCCATGTTCCTCATCATGCGCTGGCGCGTCTCGCCCACCCGCGAAAACTACGACCGCTTACCCCCCTGGGCCCAACCCTCGCGCGTCCAGCTCGAATACCCGCATCCGGCATGGTACGATTACATACCGTTCCCCGCGCTGCGGGAGAAACTGGTGGCGGAGTATAGGGAGGGGGTGTGTTTGTTTGAGAACTTTTTTGTGTCGTTTTCGTCGACGCTGAATCTGAATTGGCCGTATGATGATGCGGTGGTGTTGTTGGCGAGCCCGGGGGGGGAGGAGTTGATGATTAATCCGGTTTTTGAGCAGCATTTGAAGAGGTTGGAGAATTGGACTGTCGGAGAGGCTTTTGAGAGGGCGTGGCCTGGGTTGGCGAGGTTGTGTAATTTGAAGAGGGGTTAATCTCCGGTGCATAGAGGGAGGGAGTGATGAGGGTAATGCGATGGGGGATTGATGTGATGGAGTATGTGGTGGGTGGATAAGGATGCTTATATGGCTGGGTTGGGTTAGATATTTAGATTGATATCTTTGTTAAGAGGGATGAGAGGCGTGTCAAAAGTAAGGGGGTTATGGGATAGGCGTGTGCTCATATGGGACGAGTACTTAATTATAGTTTCGAAGTTGAATGCAATTCAGCTATTACATCTTGATATACTGTACGTGTACATACGATCTAGCGTATCAAGCAAGTAAAGCGCAGATGGAAGCAGTTATTATCCCTGATGTAAAATCCCAGTCAACACCCCTAAAACACACCAACGCCAGTCTAACCCATCCGTTTTTGAATACCGTATTACCTTTTCCCATCCATATCCCACATTCCAGTCCCCCAACACCGATTATCTATCACTTTTATAACCCCCCCTAAAACGCCGTCCGACCGATCCCACAATCTCAACCGTACTTGTACAGTACAGTACAGTACAGTACAGTACAGTACAATCACGCCCAAAAAGAATATTTCCTCACCACTTCCCCTTCCCCGACAAACAAACTCGGATGCCGATCCCCCGACAGCGTTTGCCACATCAAACTCTGCACCACACTCGGCGCTCTAATCCCCGGTTCTAATCCTCCGTCTGCTCCTCCCCCTTCTCCTCCTTCTCCTCCTTGTCCTCCTTGCAGTCCTCCTTGCAGTCCTCCTTGCAGTCTTCCTTGTACACTTCCCCGTTGTTGTTGCCGCTGTTGTCCCCTTCCCCTTTCCCTTCCCCGTGATCTTGATCCTCCCGCGTCTTCCCACGCCTCCACAATCCCCGGCACCTCCAACCGCCCCCCATCCCTCACCGAAAACAACCCCACTCCATACCTCCCCCTCCTACTCCTCGGTATATCCTCCCTCGCACTGGGATACCAATTCGCCCACCAAGAGGTCATACCACCACCACCACCTCCTCCTCCTCCTCCTCCTCCTCCTCCTCCTGCTCCACCACCACCACCACTCTCACTCCTAAAGTTAACATTGAGAGAAGATAGTGTAGCCGCGGCTTCGGCTTCTTCTTGCCGGTGGAGGGGGATCGGTCGGGTCGGTGGTAAGAGGCCGTAGTCGTGGTCTTCGGCTGCGGCGATGATGGGGCCGCCGTAACCGGGGGTGGTGAGGATGTCGAGGCCGGTGTGGATGTGGGCTGTGTTGCGGTAGGTGGGGAAGGTGAGGATGGGACGGGTGGAGTTGGGGATTTGGGGGGGTGGGTTGGGGTCGGTTATAGTGGTGATGGTGGTGTTGTTGGTGTTGTTGGTGTTGTTTGTTGTGGGGGTGTTGGTTCGGTTGGTTTTGTACTTGGTGATTCTGTTGTGGTTTTTGTTGTTGCTGTGGGCTGTGTTAACCACCTCCGGCAGCTGCCTCGGCTGTTGCGCCCTCTCTCTCGCCTCCCTCTGCAAATACCGCACATCATACAACGCCATCGCCGACCGCGGCCCAGCCGCCAACACGCCGTACTCCCCAACAGACCGCACATGCGCCACACTGCTCACATGCTGAAACACCGTGCTCGTGTTCACATCCTCCCCTTCCCCGGCCAGCCACTCCAACGGCGGTACGCGTAGGTCCAGTAGACAAACATGCCCCGACCGCGTGCCAGCCAGCACGATCTCGGCCGGGTTCTGGTTCAGAAAATCGACCGAGAGCACGTCGCCTTGCCAGGGGGCTGCGCCCGCGTCGGACACGCCCTGGCGCTGGAGCTGGCGGATGCGTTTTTTGGTTGGGAGCGGCGGGGTGAGCCAGGTGAGGCGGTCGTTTTGGAATTGGAGGATGCCCGAGTCGGTGCTGGCGATGCAGGTTAGGCGCGAGGCCGGGCCGGCGGGTTGCAGGCAGTGGATGGTGCGGGCGAAGGTGTCGATGACACCGGCTTGTCTTACGTTGTTGAGGGTGCCCCAAGCTGTTGCGGGTGAGACTGAAGAATTAGTTAGATGGGCGGAAGCATATACGCGCAGAGTAGAGTAATAAGGTGGTGAGCAAAAGGCAGAGAGTGAGAGTGAGTGACTTACCGTCATGCAAAACCCACTCCGGTACCGACTGGCTCGACACTTGCGCTGCCGGGTTAAAGTGGCTGATACTGACGCTCCCCTGGTTCGTCAGACACGACATGAGCATCGTGCGAGACGGCTCATGGAACTTGATCGCCGTGATCCCCTTCATATCCCGCGAGACGGGTGTCGGCGTAAAGTCCACAGTCGGATGTCTCGACGCGGCATGGCGGAAGTTGATACTGCCATGCAACCCGTCAGTAAATCAGCCCCCTAGCAATCCAATCCAGCAGTTGAAAGCCAAGAAAAAAGGGAAAAAAAGGAAAAGAAAAGAAGAAAAAAAGAAAAAAAAGAAACTCACCAATCCTCCCCATCCCTCGGCACATACCCCGCGGTCAACAACCCCCCTCCCAGCGCGCCATAAACCACCCCCAACCCACTCCTAACCTCACTCCCCCCCACCCACAGCGCCGATACCTTCCCCCTCACATTCCCCCCCGGCCCGGTCCCCCCGGGCCCATTCCCCCACAACTCAACCCCGCCCTCATCAACGCATCCCCCCCATGATCCCCTCCATGATAAAAATCCCCCCTTCCCCCAGTCCCTCTTCCCCCGGCCCCGGCGGACACTAAACCCGCTTCGCGGTTGACTAAACCACCCATCAAAGGCGCCCTCATAACGGGGGCCCGGACGACCTGGTCTGTCTCCCTTTTCACTTGCTCGCGATGCCGGTCTTCTGCCTCTTGGGTGGCGATGGCTCGGCGTTTGACGTTTCGCTCGGACCAGGCTGCGCTGGGGGGTGCGGTACGGGAGGGTTCGATGCGGAAGTATTTCCGTTTTTGTGAGTCTACTCACATCATATAGCGTTAGGAGGGGCTAGAAAGGATAGGGGGGAGAGGGGGGGATGTTGGGGTTAGAGGGTGTTAGAGGGGGTATTGTTAAGTTTATGAGAAGGAGGGGGTGACGGACCGTAGTAGTAACCGGGGATTTCGCGGTCCATTTTGTCTTTCTCTGTCTGAGGAATGGATGAATAGGATACGGTGGTGAAATAGAGGTGGTGAAATAGAGGGTGTGAAATAGAGGGAGTGAATGTGAATTGATCGAGTTTGTGTTATATCGAGGAGTGAACTCAGGAATTCAAGATTGGGGTGAGAAATGGATGAGAGAAAGTGGGAGGTTCATCATATTTAACTGATATAATTCCGACTTCACTTCAAGTGAGTTGCTCTGTCAAAAAACTAGGGTGGGTCGACTTAAGGTTTTGAGTGGTAGTCGACGGGGTCCGAGCGACCTGCAGGTGCTGCGCATCCCACTGTAAACTCTATCTAAGGTACCGTGCCCGTTATCAGGACGGACTCACTCAACAAATGGATGACAAAAAACCGTAACCATTGAATTCTGATACTCAATTTATACAGTTCACTCTTAATTACTCCTCCCAAAATGGGAATTACACAGTTGAAGCCAAAACCAACAGCTAGTAACAAAAATCGGGAAGCTTAATCGGCGAACTGGCACTCCAAACCCGCGTCAGTACATAGATAGCAGTGACCTCACGCATGGCTCATATAAATTTGCGTCACGCAACGCGCGTCAATGCCGGCCGACTTATCAAACTAGAACCGGGAATGCGAACAAGCCCGTCTCCTATGCAGGATCGGGGATGACAGGCAAAATACAGCGTGGAGACCAAACCGGAAAACACTGAATCGACAGCAACCTAACACACACCACCTCCGGCATATCAAAAACACCACATGAGGAACGCAGCCATGAGGAACGCAGTCCCAGCACATCAAAGCAAAGTCACCAACGTCGGGGATCAAAGGATGTTTTACTCTTTATTAGATTGTCTAAGGAAATCGGGTGATTCTAGCCCGTTGTACCAAAGTTCATGCAGAACTTGTTCAGAAAATAGAAAGAAAAATATCCCCTTTAGCATCGCCCCCAATGCCGCCACCAATCCTATTCCTTGCCCTATCCCTCCCAGCAACGACCGGGTATGTCTCTCTTATAAAAAAAAGTTGGCGTCCGGTGGAAAAGGGTCAAGGTAGGTAGGTTGTAAGGGACGAGCTGCGTATGTGTGCCGGGGGGGAAAGAGAGAAGTCGCATGGAACATCGTAGACAGGATGGTGGTATTGATTACTGGGAACTTAAATCCCCAAACCCTAACGCCCCAATTACATGCAACCTTCCTCCCTCCCCCTTTCTCCCGCAACGACCGCTCTCTACTGGGACTTCTCGTGCTGGGTCGACACACGCTGGAGGGACACGACAAAGTCCTCGAGCGACCGCTGCTTCTGGCTGCCCTTGGGAGACTTGCCGTGCATCAGGTTGTCGAAGCCAACGCTGTCCTGGAGCATGTAGTAAATACCGCCCATGACGCAGAAGATACCGAACGAGAAGATCCAGATACGGACAACCGCCACGATCGAGGTCTGGCCGTTCTCGAACCAACCGAAGATGGTGAAGAGCGTGGCAATGACGTCGACAATGAAGACCGCACCAGCCAGCTGCCACGAGGGAAGCGAGGACCAGAAGGGGCCGTTGGCACTGTGAAAGTATTAGTATTCATATGTTGGTAAAGAACATGGATTTGAGACTGAAAAAAAACATGAAAAAAACATACCGAGTGATAAAGATCAGCCAGTTCTCAGTGAGCGAGATCTGGAGGAACACAACCTCGTCGAGGTTACCAAAGTTCTGGACGATACCGCCGTTGGGGCCGTGAGCGTACATAGTGGTCACGGTAATCCAGGTGCCGACAGCGAGGACGATACCGAGGAGCACCGACATACCCCAGAGCTTGGGCAGGTTCCACTTGACGGGCGTCTTGCTGTACGGGGCGTTGTCGTAGGCAATGGCCAGGGTAGCAACATCAGCGAAAATGGCGATGAAGACGACCAGGTTAATGTTCAAGCTGCGGTTCAGGATGGCGATCCAGAGACCCAGGTAGATCTCCAAGTGGATCGACAGAGCGATACGGTAGACGACGTAGGCGTACATGCGGTGGAAAATCTGGCGAGAAGTCTTGAGGGCGTCGATGATGGCACCAAGACCGGGGGCAAGGAAGACGATATCGGCGGCAGAGCGGGCGGCGTCAGAGGCACCCTCGACGGCAATACCAGTATCGGCCTTCTTGAGCGAGGGGGCATCGTTGACACCGTCACCAGTCATGGCAACGAGGTAGCCACGCTGCTGAAGAATCTCGACGACGTTGTACTTGTGCTGGGGGAACACCTCGGCGAAACCGTCGGCAGCCTCAACGAAATCGTACACCTCAGAGCCGGGCATGTCACCACCACCACCGAGACCAAGGCGCTCAGCGTTGTAGACGTTGGTGCCGAGACCGAGCTGGCGCGAAGTCTCACGAGCGATACCGACGGCGTCACCAGTAAGCATCTTGATGGACAGACCGAGAGACTTGGCTTCGTTGATGGTGCGGGCAGTGTCGTGACGGGGAGGGTCAGAGCAGGGCATGATGCCGAGAATCTCCCAGGAGCCCTCACCGCGCTTGCGGGCAACACCGAGCGAGCGGAAACCGCGGGTGGCGAACTCGGCAACCTTGTTCTTGTAGGCCTGGTCGACGTCCTCGGGGATGGGGTGGTCCTCCTCGACGGTCTTGAGAACGAAAAGCGGGGCACCCTTGACACAGACAATGCGCTCGCCCTGGGGGGACTCGACGACGGCGGTGACCTTCTTGGAGACGGGGTCGAAGGGGTGGAAGTCAAGAACCTTGTACTTGCTGAGGACACCCTTGGCGCGGGGGTAGTACTTGAGCGACTTGAGGAAAGCCTTGTCGATGGCGTCAATACCCTTCTTCTTGCGCGAGGCAGCCAGGCAGGCAGTGAGCATCAGGTCCTCGGGGTCGACACCAGCGACGGTGTAGGGCTCAGACAAAGAGAGCTTGTTCTTGGTGAGGGTACCGGTCTTGTCAGAGCACAGAATCTCGACACCAGCCAGAGACTCAATGGCGGAGAGCTTCTGGACGATGGCCTTCTTCTTGGCGAGGTAGGCAGCACCGACAGCCATGGTGGTGGTGACGACGGCGGGAAGACCGACGGGCACACCGACGATAGTGATGGCCAGGGTGAACTCGAGGATGGTGACAATGGGGTTGGAGCGGTAGAAGCTGGCAACCCAGACGACAAGGTTGGTGAGAATGACGAGGACCAGGAGAACGGTACCGATGCCGTTGAGCACCTCAGTGAAGTGACCAGTGCCGGCGCTGGCAGCGTTGACCAGGGCAGCGGCGCGACCGACGAAGGTGTTGTCACCAGTGGCAGTGACGACCAGGAAGGTCTCACCACGCTTGACACCAGACGAAGCATAGCACTGGTCGCCCTTGTGCTTGTCCACAGCGAGCGACTCACCAGTGATGGCGGACTGATCGACCTGGAGGAACGCATCATCGGTGACAATGCGACCGTCGGCGGGAATGATGGTGCCTTCCTCGACCTGGAGGATATCACCGGGAACAACCTCGGGGGCCTCAACCTCCTTCAGAGTACCGTCACGGAGAACAACAGCCTTGAGAGCGAGAGTCCTAGAGGGCGGAACGTTAGCGTCAATTGCCGTGTCAATTGAACGACCAGAATCAAACTTACTTCTTGAGCTCGTCGACGATAGAACCGGCCTGGTATTCCTGAATGAAACCGACCGCAGCGTTGAGAAGCAAAAGACCGCAGATAACACCGAAATCGACCCAGTCCTCAAGACCAGCGGCCACTGTAAAACATTTGTTAGCGACACCCCATTGATGCGCAAAAATCAATTGGCTGCTGCTGCACGCAGAATCTAAATCATCCTGCAGCCAACCACGGCGTGCCGGTCGCATGCAGAGTAGACCGTTAAGGCGGACCCGCAATGCGGCGTCGCGGCGCGCTGAGTGGGGGGAAAACGCGATGATGAGCAATAGAATTTATACGTACAGACAGCGGCAGCCTATGTGACGGACACGTTAGCATGAATGATCAGAGCGGGAAGTGGAGAAACTCGGGAATGTTTCGTTTCACGGCTGCGAGCCGACAAAACAAAGCAGAAGTAATCACCACATACCTCCATGACGAACTGAATGGGGCCGACGAAGAAACCAAGGAACTTGAGAAGCAGGTTCTCCTTCTCTTCCTTCATCTGGTTGAGACCATATTTGCGGCGGCGCTGGAGAACCTCCTCGGACGTGAGACCGACACGGGTGTCAGTCTGGAGCATGTCCTCGGGGACGACGCGACCACCACCCGGAGTGGCTTCCTCCTCCTCTTCGAACTGTAGAAGCCATTTGTTAGCGATGGATGCACACAAATCAATTGAATACGCGATGATGATATCCCGGTGACCGCGTCACAGCTCGCGAGCCCCAGCCAATGTACCGAGGAGCGAGTAGCGCGCGGCGCCAAAAATCGCCAATGGCACGATGCTTGATGGAAGCGATTGATGGGGTACCATAGAAGCCAATGATAGGCCAATTGACCGGAATCGGGTGGATGAATTGGGGAAAGTTGCGGTTTCTGGGAATTGGGGATTGAGCAAGGAAGCTTACCTGATCGTGACCATCGTGCGACTCGAGGTCATCAATGAGGGCATCAATGTCCTCATCCTCCTCCTCCTCCTCGGCACCACCCTTGGTGGGAGGAACCTCATGCTGGGGCGCCTTCTCGTCGAATTTGCCGCTCTCAATGTTGGTGGACAGCGCAGGAGCGCCGGCAGCTTGTTGTTCAGCCATTGACGCGGTGGTTTGCAGCAGATAAGCTCTGCGCGGGGCTAGGAATTGGTCGACGGGGTGAAGGTGGGCGCTCAGAACAGGGCGCGCGAGGAAATTAGGTGAATTGGTGGTTTGTTGTTTTGGGGGGGAGCTCGCGTCCGGGCGCGGATTACAAGGTATTTATGGGGGTGGTGGGTAAGGTTCCGGAGGATAAGCGCGAAGGAATTTTTTTCGGGCAATGACCTGCTGAATCGGGCCGCGTGCCAGGTGCAATCACCCCAGAGTTGAAGAGTGGAGTGGAGAGAGGAGAGGGCGGACTCGAGGAGAGAAGCGAGACCTCACGTCGAAGGGAGTTTTAAAAAGACCTCCGTGCCGTAAAAAGGAAAAGAAGAAGGGAAGGAGAGAATTCGGGGAGGAACAGGTGGGTGGTGGGAGTATTTCAACCTTTGTCTCTCACTCGTTGCGACCGCTCGCTGCACGAACCATGGCGAACCTTTTGGTTGTTCGGCCCACGCCCGACGGGAAAGCTGCTCTCTCAACTGGGTCTTCCGTCATCACAGAACCCTGTCCCTGCACCGAAAACGCTACCCTTCCTTCCTCTGCTCCACGGGCGCGCGGGATTGTTTCTCTTGGGGGTGGTGCTCGCGCTCCAAAGGCTGGCTTGGCCACTGGACGGGGGTACATCCTGGTTCCTCGCCGCCGCGCCGCTGTGCGTCGCGCATCTCCAGCCGTTACCGTGTACGACCTCCTTCACACAGTGTTGCAGGGGAGCTTCACACACAATAAACTCTGAGGTTTGGCTTCGAATGAGACGATTCTTTCTTCTCAATTCACACTGTGCGCGCCCGGAAATCTCAAGGATTAAAAACCCCAAGCATTTGGGGGCAGGCATGGAGGTCCCCCCGGGAACCTAGCCAGGGAAAATAGTGGGCCCTCGGCTGTCAGTCGCAATGTCACAGCGCGCGACCTGAACCGTGCAAGCCGAGCAGGTAGCTGTGTCCCAGTCGGTATCTGGGCGCGGCTGCCAACAATCCCACAGTGGGTACCTCGCTCGAGCTCCCCTCCGAGGTACCGCCCGAGCTTCCTCCAGGCTGCGGGATTTTCTGGCTGTCCACTGTGCTGAGGTTCCGCGGGTTTCTTCTGGAGCTTGTCACGTTTGAATGCCCGCCTCACCCACCTCCATGCTTGCCCTGTCCCGGTATTTTGCCCAGGCGGGTTACCGACCATTAGGATCTTTTTCACAAGCGTGACAATGCCAACTGGGGAATTTACTGACGGTGAGGGAGTATTGACCTAGACAGCCCCCATTCTTCTCAATCAACTCGGAAACCTCAACTAACGTTAATTCGCGCTCGGCGACTTGCACGACCTCACTCTGAACCCAATTGATACAGCACTGGAACAAGCCAAGGCTTGGTACGTCGCCGTGATCACCAGTAGTCTCGCCGTGCTCATACGGCTAATGTTGCTCTCCACCGGTGAGCTTCAAGGTTTGGAGGCTTGGGGCTTCTACATAGTATCATCACGACTCTTGGCAAGACGTGAAACCGCACAGACAGGGAATAGATAAGCTTCTGGCGTTTGGTCGTTTACATCGAGGAAACCCCAGGCGAGGGCAAGGGCCGGCACATCTCGATGCAAGGAGTGCGATGTTTCCAGAGGTGTAGGAAGGTCAAGCCTTGCCGAGAGGAGCCAGCCATCCATACCAAAACTTGCCGAGAAAACAACAGTGATTGTTTTGTTTGGAAACATTGGGTGGTAACGCACGGGTCCTGTTGTATCAACGGTACCAAACAATACCGACCCCCCTCAAACTCCGGACTGGGGTTCGTGGGGGAACGGAAGAGATAGACGGTGGCGAAGGGGACGATGACGAGACAGCCAAGAGCGGATTTGCGGTCTCGGGCAACCTCCTGGTCTACACTAGTGTAGTGTACATGTTCTGTATGCCCTCGCTCTCGCCTTCCGTCGTCCTTCGCGGCGGCGGCGGCGGCGCGGCTGGGACGGCACATCCCAGACGAGCCAGACCGTCCCAAGGGCAGGGTCCTGTGAGTCTGACCGATTACAGGATGGAGACAGGGAGCTTTCCCGACATCGTCGCCATCCAAAATTCTCACTCATCATCGGTCCTTCAAGCCTTCACCAAAAAGACGAGTCATTTCTCGAATTGGCCCGGCTAGCGAGACAAAAGAACCGCACGAGGGCATACCCGACATACAGAAAGCGTGGGTGTCTGGGTGCCATGCGCGCACTTGTCCTAGATCGAGCATCGGGCTAGTCCCAGCGCTCGGCCTAAGTTCCGCGAGCAGGGCGTTTCGGTGAGCCACAAAAGTAGCCCAAACGGCGGGAAAAGTCACGATCGCGAAGCCCATGGCAAATCGCGCAATTGGCAATTGGACAATTGGCGCCCGCCCAGCCGGTTCCCCGATGCCAAACGGCTTGTCGCTCTCCCCGTGGGTGGTGGCCATTTTGAGAAAAGGGTGTGAAGCCGACAGGGCAGAATCGGCTGACGCGGAAGTGCCGAGGACACAACCGTTCCACTACGTCATCCACCAAACGCCGGGCCGGTTGCGCTTCACCTCGAAAACGCCGGCCGCCGACCCTTTTCTCGAGACAAGAAAATTTTCAAGCTCTGTATCATGTTATCTCATGAATTCCACCCCTAACCGGCGGAGTCACCGGGTTCGTTAACAAAAGGTACTCATCGATCAGAACTGCGTATTTCACCGTATTCCAAGCAGTACACGACACTAAAAGTATGACACCGTCGGGTTAATCAAAGTTTTCTGGGCATTCTGGATCGCCCAGCCTTGTCCTCCAGAACCCCAGATTCACATCACCAAGCCCATCCCTCGAGGCCAGGGTGTTCACAGGGGTGGTCGCTATCTACCGGTTCACGGTAGCTGCACTACAAAGTACCCGATTCGTACGACCCGAGACCCCAAGAAACCCCAAGAAAAAAAACAAATCCGCTACAAATGGGGGCTAAGCTTGGGGCAAGCTGGTAGGACGTCGACGAAAGCAATCAAAACCTCAATGGGAAGGAAGTAGATCTTGAGGCGGTGGCGGAGACCCGGGCTTAACAAATTGCGTCCATGTACCTGACGAAAACTCCGTACGGCGGTATCAGACTCGTCGTGTTGTCCGCTGAGATTCCGAATTAAGGGATACCAAGTGTTTACCAAGACCTTCCAAGCCGTCCGTCACCATCTCACACGGGTAGGTACGATAATTGCCCAGCGTTAGAGATTTGAGATCCGATGGGGTGTGGGAATCAATCGTCTTGGCACCTTGGATGAAATTGTGATGTGAGCACAAGGCGGCCCTGCCCAGACTCTTATCAGAACATCCAACTGGCCCGGTTGGTAAAACCTATTATTTGATCTCGGTCAACAGGACAGAAGCTCGCAAACAACAGCACACGACACATTGTCTCCTTTTTCGCCAAGTCAAGCCGCCTTTTTTTCCCATTGCTCAGCCATCATAAACGGCTCGGTGCTACTGCGGTGCCGAGATCTGGAAGAATACATGCATAGTCAAGACTACATAACGTTAGTGCAAAACACGCAGACCTCTCTCCACCCCGATCGGGTATACCCCAGGACCCCAGGTCTAGGCGTTGAGTTTCCCGTGAGCCGCGATCCCAAGGCGGAAGGAAGGGTCGCAGCCAAAAGGCGATCATTCGGGGTTGAATACACTCAAAGCGGCATAATATGGCGCAAATAGCGGTCTGAAAAGAGCCTCAAGCTTGAGTCTTTTTCTTCCGTCAGTCAAAATAGTGCGGAGTATTCGTAGTCTTTTTTACACAAACCACCGAATCCGTCTTGGTAGGGTTAAGAAAGCCAATGAAACAATGTTATTGGAGCGGCTTGTTCCAGCCTCAAAGTCTTGGGATAGCAAACCACCGGCTGGGCGCAGCTTGAGCGTATGTCCATGGTAAAACTCTTCAGAAGACCGCAAAGGAAAACAACTTCCCTCATCAATCACCGAAACGGCAACAGCCAAGCTTGGTGAGACCAGAAAGACCAAGCAAGCAGTTCTTGGCAAAACGCCCAGAGA
Source organism: Dichotomopilus funicola (assembly GCF_033296635.1). Lineage (NCBI taxonomy): Eukaryota > Fungi > Ascomycota > Sordariomycetes > Sordariales > Chaetomiaceae > Dichotomopilus > Dichotomopilus funicola. The sequence goes on from NW_026944029.1 coordinate 502,373, forward strand.
GACACTGAGCCCAGCAAACTTGCAAGTCCAGAAGCCGCAGGAAGCCCAGAACCAGCCAACCCCGGCGCCGCCGGGCCTCCTCCGGTTGTGCCCGCCCCTCCCTCACGCCCCCAAACAACCGCCGCCATTCGCCCCGCTTACCCCGATCCCGCTCAGGCGTGGGGGTGCAAAATTCGCCGCGACCTTCGCCCCCATCGTCGGAGCTTGTAGCGACCGGACGGCAAAATCGTCCGAGAGAGAAGGGACACGACGGCGACGTGGCATGAGTAGCCCCCCCGGCCGCGAGGCCACGGACCACGGGGCCACGGCGGCCAAATCCCCCGCAAACTACCTACTGTGGTCCAGAGCGGCAAGGTGATCGGAACAGGGAGCCCGGCTTGCTTTGCGCGGTTTTGATAATGGCGACGGCGTGGTTGGTCCCTTTTGAGGACGACGAGAAAGGCAAGGGCCTGACAAAGGAAACCAAGGGTGTTTTTTGCGAGAGAAAGAGAGAGAAAAGTTTCCATTGGTCAAACTCCACAGGATTTGGAGCTCCATTCCCGGATCCGAGCTCCAGCATGCATGCTCGCAAGAAGACGAAAAAAAATTCAGGTTTCCACATTCAGTGGAACCTGGACTTGGACCCACCCAATCACCCAATGCACACCAAAAGACCCTGCCGTTTCTCAACTGCAACTTTCGCGATGCTCGCGACGGCCGTCGCTCGGCAGCCCTGGCCGGCTGGTCATGCCAGAAAGACCTGCTCCGATTTTGGCCATTTTCTTGCCTGCTCTTGGGTCCTCTTTGCAGGCATCCTCGGACGTTGCAATTTATGATGCACGGGCGTCTCGTTCAACACAACCTGGGAAAACTAAACGGCATGGCATGGGTGTTTCGATGGACGGGAAACAAGTCGAAACGACTTCCACAGGATCCTGTCCCTACTAACGTTTTAGTGTACGTGTATTCCCGCAATGAACAGCAGAACAAGGTTTTCGCCAATTCCCTCAATTCCATCGCCAAGAGATGCAAGTGACAAGGTCAAGGAGCTTACCCCAACACTGGCTTGCATGTTCCCCGCATTCTACTTTTACCGGCCCCCGTTCAACATCGCGCGCTTCTTCGAGGCCAGAAATCGGGAAAACAGCACGACGATGAAGGAACCGGAAACCAAAATGGAGTGGCCGAGGAAGCGCACATTCATGTTCTCCACCGCCAGGTCGTAAACGTTGACGCCTTTAACGTTAGCGTGGGGTATAACTACCATTGTATACCGAGCACCGAAATGAGCTGGAGCCTGTGCGAACGCTGGTCGATGGAACTGAAACGGTGCCAATGCCTGACCGTCGACTGCAAACACGGAAATTTGATCTCATCAGCGCCTCGACGAAGGAGAGCGTCTCATCATCCCAATTGCTATCCTTGGGAAGGAAAACTGGGAGATACCCATGAAGCTACCTGAGGCACAGCACGCACAGGCTCCAGCTCTCGGGCCTTGTTTTGTTTACACGACTGTTGTCGCTTTGTTCCCTTGCCGTCTTTCATTTCGAGGACTCCTACCCAAAGAAGGAAGCTGTCGAGCGACACCGCCGCCGCTCATTCGCCAATTCCCATGCGGCGCTTGTGCATCGTCAAAACCCCCCAAACCCACCGGCGCATGCAGGTACACGTTTCCGTTCCGTCTTCGCTCCCGCACAACCGCGCCCCATTAGAAACCCGCTCTCTTTGCGACGTCACGAGAAAAATACTGGAGATGGACTCCGCTGTGAAGTTGGCTAGCATGTCACCCCTGTCCTAAACAGGATATCACTGCGTTGATATCAATACGCAAGGCGAAACGGTGAAGACGAGATAGACACGTCGTCGCATGCCATTTAAACTCGCAGAATGCCGGGCCGGATTTTACCAAGGAAGGGTTCAAATCTGGAATAGTGGCGTCAAATACCATGCCGACCATGCAGAGAGTAGTCTCCTACGTTAAGGCGGTCATGAACACCGCTCAAGCTTCCGCGTCGTCTTGGATAGCCATATTGCTCGGATAGACCTACAGGGGAAAGGATAGACATACACAGTAGTAGCTAAGTTATTCTCCAACGCCGTTCGCGTCCAGAGAGCAAGATGAAACAAACCAACCCCCCAAGCCGCGGACCATGCCCTACATACTATGTACGGATATGGAACACGAAACCAACACTCCAGCGTCCATGCGATCACCAACGTTGCTGCCGCTCCCCCACCATCAAGGACCATCAAAAATAGAAAAACAAAGACGACAAGAAATTAAGGTGGTTGGCAGATCCCTAGGCAGACGGAATGTGTCATTGAAGTGTGTGCGTGCCGCATCCAGACCCAGCCTCCCGGGGCAAGGGTCCCGTCACGGACCGCACCAGCAACCGACGGACGTTCTCAGCAACAGCATTCCGCCGCCGCGTGGTGTTTCCCGTTGCGCCCTTCCCGGCGGGCCGGGGGTGGTCGCGGCGATGGGTACAAAGTAAACGGGCGGTTCAAAATGCCGCGCCGGATCGATCACTCCCTCATCCCAGGATGGGGGGTGTTGTTGGACAGAGGGAGGGAGGCTGGAATGCTACTGACGCCGTAACTACAGCTGTAATTTTCGCCTTACGCAGTAATAACTAACTAACTCACATCCTCCCTCGCCTTCAATATCCGAAAACGGACAGACCACGAGAGGGAGAGACATTGCTGACTGGTTCCTGTGACCAATGACCAATGACCGAGGACCTCCAGACAAACTGGAAGATTGAAAGAAGACATTCCTCACGGTTTTAGCCGTTCGCGGACGGGGCCAGGACGGGGCCAGGACGGGGCCAGGACGGCGCCTCCCCCACACTGCAGGCTGCGCGCGGCTGTCCTTCTGCAAAATGTGTCTCACATCTCTCTGCTGCAAGACCCTGATGAATCCAGTGAGAGAGAAAATGACCCTCCCCCGGCCTAGTGTAGAGCGAGCGGGCGGGGCGCGCGGGAGCAAATGTGTGGTGGTCCCTCGCTTATCGGGTGACAGACACACGACAATTATTATTTTCTCGCTCACCTAACCCTTCTGGCCTATCATCATGGGCTCGCTAAACGGCTGGTTCTTGACGGGGTATGTCCTATCAAAGTATAACGGCCCGGTTGGAGAATTGCGCCGGTATTAGTAGAGCATGCGAGTTCTCACCTAAACCCGTCTGGTTGCATGCCAATGTGTGCTCGTACGTGTAAGATAGTCGTGAGGATCGTTGTTGATGTTGACGTTAGTTACACAGTACATGCATTCTGCTCCTTGCATTTCCTAGCGCCAACTGGAAAAGAACAATGAGTTTTAACCCGGACTCGGCCTAATCTCCCCCTCAAGCTTTTGACATTCCGGCAATTCGAGGGATATTGAAAAAACAAGAAAAGCCTCATTGCAGCCTCTTCAACCACCACCTGCGAGATATTCTGGACGGGGTAAGCCGGGCAACAAAAGATGGGGCCCGAGGCCGGAGTTATTGGCGGGAGGGTCACGATCTCTCCGTCCGCCGGAATTCGATAGAAGCACCCGCAGTATGAGGCAAATAACTAGTATGTAATACCTCCCATGGCCGTCGTCAGAAATGGGATCCTCAAATGAGAAAAACCGATCCAACCCGACGAATTGGCGGTGACCATGAATTGGATGGATGGGGGGCAAATTGTCGCGTGCCGGGTTCCGCCCCGTGTCAGCGAACCTCACTTCCTTCAGGGCTCTGGACGAGGCGGATCTGGGGTGAGCTGACTGGACGCCTTGCTCGGCGCTTCGCTCATTTGACCTTCCGACCGCCACACCCGTCGTCGCTGGGCCGCTGGCCGACTCGGTGGTTCGGCGACGGGCATTCCATTTCGACTTATTTCCGTTTCCGATTGTCCAACTTCCACTTCAAATTCCTGATTTCTGAACGGGCTGATTTCGGGACAAGAATGGAAAAAAGAATTGATGGCAATTTGTCGGTCAATCGGAGTTCGGGATTCAAGCGGGAAACAAAGCTCGTGTCTCCAAACCGGTTGACCGAGCAAACCGCGGTTTGGTCACACCGTGAATCAACAAACGGCGCTGGACCGATGCTTTGGGCCAAGCCGGGTGGACCAAGATGGATCGGATATTTCCGCTTTGGGGGGGTATCGCCATTCCCGACCGCCGTCGCCTAAACCCGGAAAGCCGTTATTGACTCGTAGTGAAGGAACGGCTTTTTCACTTGGCTCATTCAGTTGAAGGACCAATTGTTTGCCTGTCGTTCCTTGTGTGAATTAATGGAAGTATGAGCCCCTTGAGGCCCCCTATTGTAGTTTCCCTTTTGACACAGCCGACGCGCATACCATCGCATTTCAGTCGGTGTTGTATCCGAGAAATGCCCGGAAATTCGCTCAGCCCGAGAAAAAAGCGAATGCATGTGTCATCCATTGCAATACTGTGACCTTTTCCGTTCTTGGCCATGCCTGCGAGTATGTAATTTTGCGAAACGGGAGCAAGAAAAAAAGACTTCAGCAAAATGGCCAGTGGAGTCCAGGAGTCGAGTCCAATTTTCGCGTTTTCGACTCTGACAACCAGCAGAGTGGAAACGTTAACTACATTTACCCCTTCATCTGTCCCGCCGAATTGCAGTCCAATGACGTTCTATTCCGCCACACTCCCCTAGTATCTATGCAAGATCTCAAGAAGATAGACGAAAATCCGTGTATTCTACCGAAACGCCGCGGAAACCCCTTCTCCTGTGTTGACTCGCGATGTTTCGTGCCAACACCAAGGAGGAAACCATCTTCTCGTGTGGAATGCGGAGACCGCTTGCAAGCGCACCAGGGAAGTGCCTGGGAGAAAGAAAGGGTTCACTCGGCAGAAAGTGGAGAGCTACTTCACTGATCTTAATTTTTGATACAGCGAACTCCGACGTGCCTTGTTTAGCCATAAAACTCCAATAAGTGGATCGTGACTATTTCCGCTGGGTGGTCCCAGGACCCCTATTCTCTGGTGTTTCCGCGGAATGCGCTCGACGCGTCTTTCGATGGAGCTGCGGACCCAAACGCGTCTCTGGAGTAGGTGGTGGGCGGCGATTGTCATTTGCATTCCCACGTAGCCCAAAACCTCCGCTCAGGAGTATACCTCTCTTTACCTTAGAAAGAAGGGATGTAGTGAACATAAACTCGAAGCTAGTTCCACTTGGCAAACTGTTTACATCCAGCCAGGTACTCCCGACCTATGTGTGTTTCTGTTTGTTTCCCCTTAACCCCCTATCGTGTTTGGGACTCTGGAGTTGATGAGCGACGCCGGCTCGACTCATGACTCGGGCATCCCTATGGGTTTTATACTCGGCAAGCGGCCCTTGAAATAAACTCCCAACTGGGGGGTTGTAAACTGTCGCCGTTTCTCGTCTGTTTCACTTGGCCAGAGCCCACAAGCCGGTTCAAACCGCCAAAACAAGCTTCAGCGGAGAGACGAAACAAAACTGGGGTTACCGAAAAGAAAGGAGATCTACTCGGGCAGTCCGATACTGGAGCCCAGGATCCATGGTTGCCGTTTCAAGGCAGTGAAACTGGCTCTCCCGGTGATAGGTAACCCCTTGGGCGTCCAACTAAGCGTTGTCGAGCTCATACGTGTACGCTGTTAGTCGGGTGGGTATGGGATGTGGCTTCCGAGTACCAGTTGTCGGGCGCGATTCCGATAGCCAACCCCTCGTTCAACTAGTCGTCTTAGTTTGAGGTAGAACCTCCGGTCCTCATGTGTGCCAGCACCCGTCGTATCGACGACGTCTAAACCTGACCCTGATGAAACAGTGACTAGACTTGTGGCACCACGGTTCTTTAGGACCACACGCCACCAAAACGCCGAGGAGACGGTCATCCCCATCCAAGAGCAGATAGTAGTGTTCCGGATCTCGGAGGTTCTTCGTCACCGGCGATGATACGACAACAACCACTGTAGCGTACGACTAAGTTGTGCATACCATACAGCGTACCGGGTTCGTGATGAGTGTTAGATATTACTTCTGATTTTTTATATATTGTTAATGAATTTCATACCTTCAGCCGTGGCAACGCCCAGTGGGAGTTAAAGTTGTGAAATAAAGCCAGCGTTGAACATAGTTCCCGTCTAGTTAACTCAGGGCATCCACTTCCATAGTTTGTCAATGAGAACCCTTATTTTGAGAACAGCCCTTGAGCAGACGTTGACCTATTCGAATGGGGATACAGTGATACAAAATATACTCAGGGGTTTCCCGTGTCAACTATATTTGCTTAGGCCAAATTTCCAAGTTGAGATATCTCCACGACGAATGACCTTTAGCCACCATTTTGTTTTCGTCCACCACGTATCATGGACCTCAACACTTTAGCATGAATGAGGGAAGCAGCTGGAGCGGGTTCGAAGGTCATAATTGCTGCTCCTATGTTGACATCGCAGCCCCTGAAGAACAAGGACGAGACATTGCACATACTTCCGGGTCTGTCGGGGCCTTTACGGCGACGAGAGTACCATAATTAACACAACTCCTTCATCATCTCATACATTTCTCCTCGTGTGAATGGAAGAACGTGCCAGCGCCCATGATCGGCCAGTTGCTAGGTCTAGCCCAAAGCCCGTAGGAAGCAAAACCGCCGGATCTTATATTGAGATGTCAACTGCTCCTTTGCCAACTTTACAGGAACGTGGATGTCATGATCCAAGTGGCAGGTTGGGGGGGGGGGATAAGATATAGTCCTGAACGCCTGACCGGGACTACATCTAACCCTGTCCATGGGGTTACCACCTCCACCTATGCCCATGCCCGGCTTATTCTCCACGACGCGAGCCTTTATACCTCTTTGACCCCTGATAAACCTCGTGGTAAAACCCTGCCTGATATACGCGTAGGGGAAGAACTCCCCTACCTTACATATTAAATTTACCATACATACCCACTAAGACTTTCACAAGTGCCGAATCTCAAAACCCAAGTCTACACGTGTCTATCCACCCAAAACATCATGGGACACACTAAACAGAGACCTCCTGAACAGTTCACGCCTAGCTTAGAGGATACGAGACAGGTGAAGACAAGTACGGCAAGTCAAGCAACACTATCCGCCACGTTCAGGCACACTGCGTCAAATCCCTACGATATCCGAGACCACGCCTGAATCATGGCCGACCACATTCGGCATTGTCTCACTCACCGTGTGCTCATGGTCCTTTCACGTGCTTTGTTTTCGATCTATAGTTTCCGAGCGATCAACCAACCGAGCTACTTTCCGCATAACCTATCACTGCCCCTGAGAAGCCGTGAGATCAGGGGGTAATTGTAGCAAGCGGAACAATGACATAGTAGCAGTTCTAGTGGTGTAGGGAGAGCCGCAGCACGATAATTCCTCACATACCCTTCCTTGCCTACACAGGCGTAAAATATGCCGGGAGTATCTCCTCAGCTTAGAGTAAGCAGAGCAGCAGGTATAGTTGTCACATCTAACTCACCATGAGCCTTGTTCAAGCAAAACCGGCATCGGAAATCTTGTCTCAAAGGACAATACCATTTTGCCGAACACGGCCATTCCATCGGCACTATCTCGACAACACTCACAAGAGTTGCCATGGTATCATCATCAAGGCGATGTCCACGCACCTCAGCTCCCTCTCCCAGAACAGAACCAAACAGGCGTCACATATCACCCCCGACCTCTCCCTCCCTTCTAACACCTACCACCAACTATTTTCCGTAGGTACGTAAACTAACCACAAACCTATATGACAAACAGGCAGCATACTCTGCCTCAAAACCGCCCGCCTGGTACCAATCCCTCGAAGGAACACAGGGCCTCCCTGATCACACCATGTGATACATCCCGTTCACTGTAGTATCGGCCTCAACCTTCGGCCTATGCTCACCCACACCCTCGTTCATACGTATGAGCGGCGCCTGGGCAAGGCAGGCTCCCTGGGATACGCAGCCGTTGAACGAAGCATGTTCCTGCTCCTCACGCTATGTGACTTATCCCATGGATCGTTGGGATATATCCACTTTGCCTACCTCTATCACTGTGAATTATGTCGATGCTTCCTCAGCCATTCTCTCCTTGATGCGAGAGCGGGTGTAGTCACTAAACCGAATGAACCGCCCCAACCAAACCAGGCGTAGGCAGCTAGGTATAAAAGGCATTGCGGGACATCAAGACAGCACGAGGCGGAACATAACACGACAACACAACAGCAAGACGAGAACGAACAATTCTATATTTGCTCCCCGGCATCCCTTCCAACTGCCGCATCCGTTCTCGCAGTGTTTATTATATCATATCTCTAGCGTCAATGACAAAAACTGAAAAGCGAGCAACATAACCAAGCCTTCGCTTCAGACCATGCCGACCAACCGACCGCCCGAACAGAGAACAGCTAGCCCGCTTGCCGAAAGGAGCATGGGAAGGCGCAAAAACAAAGACTGAAAAGAAAATATAGCAAAAAAGCAAAGAGAAACGGGGACAGAAGCACACGAGATCTATCCCAAACCGAACCGCCGGAGGTTGAACTCAACAAAAGGGGTTGTGTTGCGCTTCCCTGCCCTTTTTTCTAAGAACCAGGCAGAACCGGACCAGACCAGACCATTGTAAATGAACCAACCTAAGCCGCCCGCCCCAGCCCCATCCGAATAACGCCGATGCTCTAATGCTTAGCCGTGACCTTTTCGCCCGTCAACTTCTCAACATAAGTCTTCGCCCTGTTTGTGCCATTTGGTTAGTCATCTTCAAGATCAAGGGTTAAAAAAGGCGTCTAGGGGGGGGGCAGGACGTACATATCACCCAGGGCAACCATGCAGACGGTCTGCCAGACGCCGAGTCCAATGCGGGGGGCCACACCGCGGTACAGGCCCTTGATACCGTTGCTTTCATAGATGTACTTGAAAGTGTTGCCGACAGTCATCTTCTTGGGGCGGTTGGGGTCGTCCTTCTTGCTCTGCATCTCAACACGGATGACCTCAATAGGCTGGTTCCAGGCGGACAGACCACCACCAAGAGCCGAGGCGGTGATCTTCTCCACGGCGCTCAGCTTCTCGCCGTGCTCCTTGCCGGTGACGCGGCGGATGCCCTGCTCGGCAAGACGGCTCAGGCCGAAGCGGGAGCCCCAGTTGGTCATCTGGCGGATGGCGACAGCGTTGACGCCCTTGTTGATGCCACGAATACCCTCACGGCGGTAGATGTCCATGAAGGTGGCCCAGGTGCCGGGGGTCTTTTGGCCGGCCGCAGCCACCTTATGCTTGGTGATTTCGACCGTCTTCATGCAGGTGCAGAAGCCCATGGTCGCGTATGCCTGAACAACACCGCCCGACACGCCGCCAATGATGCCGCCTCCGAACTCGCTGGCGCCCGCGACACGGGCATAGTACTCGGCCTCAGAGGCGACAAAGAGCAGCACGGCGCCCTTGGTCGACGCTTCGATCCAGGCCCAAGGAATCAGACCCTGGTAAACTGTAGGCAAGAGGGATGGTCAGCAGCTATTCATGTCTTGAACGTTGGGTGGGCCGAGAGGGTTGGCATCATGGCCCCCCAAAACCGACACCCTAACTGCATGTGAATGCAATGTGGGGGTTTCGGGGGTTCAATGTGTGAATGTGAAAACAAAAACGTGGGGGTGGAAGAGGGTCCGGGTGTAACGTACAGCCGAGGAGACCGCCACGGTTCCAGATGCGGCCCAAAGCTGTCGCGAAGCCATCGCCACGGTGAGCGGCCATGGTGGTCTTGGTGACCTCCAGGGGCTGACCGAGGGTGGTGACCTCAAACATGTTGAGCCCGGCGCCCAGCAGCAAGTTCGAGAACTTGATGGGCTTCTTCTCGAGCGTCTGCGGCGACGAGGCCGGGGCGACAGCGGCGGACATGACTAGGCGGATGTTGCGACAAAAAGGGGCCCTGACCAAGGGAAGAGGGTGCTTCTTCGCGGAGGGTTGGGTACTGGAAGGGAGTGAAGACCTGACGGCGGACGCGGAGTCTTTGGGTCGGATTTTAGTTTCGACGGTTTACCGAATGCACTGTCTCGAGGACGAAGATATTGCAGGAAAATAGATGCAAGTGGACGGTTTCTTTCGAAAATCGGCTGGGAAGGAGGGGAAGGGGACACAAAAGTTAGCATGTGCTACCGATGGGCGCTCATCACTGTGGGTTACCGAGTCCTTTGACTGGCTGTGCCTGACGCAGAGAGGAGCTCTCGTCGACGAATACCCGCGGCAATGGCAATGCGACATGGAAGTCGCAGCGGTGCGAAAACAGGGGTTCCACACTTACTTGCGTGGTACGAGTCGGGAAACTTTCAGACAAAGGGCGGGGCTCCAACAGCGATCAGAGTTGGCGATGGTTTTGCGATGGTGGTTGCGATGGGATGGGAGAAACTGGAAGTGTTCGGGAACAATCGGGGACTTTGCACAGGATTACACTTTTGAGGCTGACGCCCTGCGACTCCCAAAAAATTGCTGGATGGGCTTTTGGGGGGGTTTCGCCGACTGTGGTGGGTGGTGCTTGCCAACTCGGGGTTTCACGGGGCGCAGGGGTGTGGCATTCAACTCAACAGACACCCTTGATTGGCTCTCTGCTGGGGCGTCCCTCAACGTCTTCCGGCGCGGCTCAACGCAATCCGCTTGGGGTTTGGCCGATACCAAGTTGCGGACCGGGACTTGGGGGAATCAATTGGGCATTACACTGGCTTGCTGGGTTCCTTCCGTCTTGTGAGTTGGGACGGCCGTTGACGACAACAGCACACGGCATCGAGGACCTACTTTTCGTTTTTTTTAGTTTGTTTTGTTGTTTCTTCCGTCTTGCCAAGAAGAGAAAAACACACCGATTTACATTGTTTAAAAAGTGATTGGCGTGTAAGAACTCCCCGAGACCGCTTCTTCTCAAGACTGGGCATCGCCAAAGCCACGACCTTCTTGGCGTTGTGTTCAATGTCCGAGATCGCAGAACCGGGAATCGGGCGGGATGGACAGGGATGGCCGATGGGTGCATCGGGCATCTCCACTTGATGTCTCACGTTAGCCGACCCGGGCATCGTGTCTCGCATCTCATCATCAGACACCAAATCCGTCGTCTGATCCGCCAAGACCTAGAAAAAGGTTTCGGAAACACAACACAGGCAGACCATTAACCGCTTTTGCTTTTCATCCTCTGGGCCCAGAGTCCGCAAAGTGTATCGTACAATCGTAATGGACAGCCACCCACCCAGTACACCGTTGTCCCGGGCTGCAGAAACCGCTAGATACCCCATCCATTCTATAGATGATATAACCGTAAACGAACCCTTCACGCCGTGCCCAGCAACCCAATCCTATGGGCGTAATGCGCCCCTTTTTATATTACAGCCTCTTACAGCTTCGCGACAATCTCGGCCCACTTGTCGGTCGAGAAAGACTTGGGGCTGCATACGGGTCACATTAGCGGCTATTATTTTATGGCGTGTGTGTGTGTGTGTGTTTGTAGTAGGAAAAAGGGTCTGGGGTTGCTTACCGCTCGATGGGCGCGCCGAGAGCACGGTCGATAATGAGCTGCGGCAGCACACCAATGGCGCGCGACACACCAAACAGGACAGTGTAGTAGTTGGCCTCAGTCAGGCCATAGTACTGGAGGAGCACACCAGAGTGGGCATCGACGTTGGGGTAAGGGTTCTTGGTCTTGCCGTGCTCGGTAAGGACGCCAGGGGCGATCTTGTAGACCTGGCTGACGAGCTTGAACATGGGGTCCTCGGGCATCTTGGCTATGGAAGGGGTCAGTATAATTCATCACATGTAGAGAAAACGAAATACTTCCGGGGGTGCTTACCCTGAGCAAAGGTGCGCTGAGCCGAGTAGCGGGGGTCGGTCTTGCGGAGGACGGCATGGCCGTAACCGGGGACGACACGGCCGGCGTTGAGGGTGTCCCAGAGGTACTTGGTGATGGCCGCGTCGCTGAGGTCGTCACCAACAACCTTCTTCATCTCGGTGAGCCAGTTGAGCACCTCCTGGTTGGCCAGGCCGTGGAGAGGGCCGGCCAGACCGTTCAGGCCAGCGGCCAGAGACAGGAAGGGCGAGCTAAGGGCACTGCCGACAAGGTGGGTGGTGTGCGCGCTGACGTTACCGCCCTCGTGGTCGGTGTGGATAGTCAGGTAGAGACGGAGAAGCTCAATGAAGTCGGCGTTGTTGCCGAAGCCCAGCTGGTTGGCAAAGTTGAACGAGTAGTCCTTGTCCTTCTCGGCCGGGACGACCTTGCCGCCCTTGAAGACGTTCTGGTAGATGCGGGCCGCGATGGTGGGGAGCTTGGCGATGAGGTCCATCGAGTCCTCGAAGGTGTAACCCCAGTACTCCTTCTTGTGCACACCCTTGGCGTAGGCGCGGGCGAACGAAGAGGTCTGCTCCAGAGCCGTAACAGCCATCGAGAACTGGGCCATGGGGTGGAGGTCGGTCGGGCAGCGGTCGATGAGTTCCTCGACGAACTTGGGGATCTCGGCGCGAGCGGCCCAGTCGGCAGACAGATCGCGGACCTGCTGCTCGGTGGGGACCTCACCGGTCAGAAGAAGCCAGAAGAGGCCTTCGGGAAGCGGCTCCTGGCCACCGGGGGCCTTGGGCAGAAGCTCCTGGCACTCGGGGATAGTCTTGCCGCGGAAGCGGATGCCCTCCTCGGAGTCGAGGACGGAGCCTTCCCATACAAGGCACTTGATGCCACGGGCACCGCCATATACTTGGTCAAGGGTGACCTTGTCGATGACCTTGGAACCATGTTCTCTGTTGAGTGCCGGGGCGCACGCGTTAGCGATCTGAGATCTGATGCGACATGAACACCCACCTTCTCGAGCTTGAAGGTGGGGGGACGGGGGACGACGACGGAGTTGTGGTGGTTCTTACTTCCTCAGGGCCTTGACCTGCTCAATCTTCTCGGGCAGAAGCTCGGCGAAGCGCTCCTTCAAGGTCTGTGGACGGGTTACGCGGTCAATGGATGATGTCGACATGGCGGGCAGCGAGCGAGGGACCAAAAAAGGTGGGCGGTACCTGGGTCTTGGAGGAGTAGCACCTCGCAGCCGCAAAAGCGGTGTTCTGGGAAAAGAGCGAGGGCGCCCTCAGCGAGGCCCTTATCGTGGAGGTCGCTAGACGCATAGCGGGAGCCATGGTAGGTATCTGGTGGTGGCTGGAAGGTTGGGATGTGGTTGGAAGTTGAGAGGAAGGACTGAAGGGGGGAAAAAAGTTTCGGGCGATCAAGAAAAACCCGCAGGAAACCCCCGGGGCCCGGGGGGCACATGGGGGTGGCACCTGTAAAATGGCGGACCAACCGGGGCATCGGACCAAGGTTCTTTCCCCCCAAAAACATCAATCCAAGACCATGTCTCCTTGCTTCCCGATACCTCCCGTCGTTGAGGATTGGCGGTTCCGAATTACACCGCAAGATAGGTGGCGTTCCCATCGCCATACATGTATGAACACAAAGCATTGTCCGTTGTCCGTCTCCCATTCCCATGCATGACGTGCATCATTGCACAACACATAGTTAACCAAATACATCGTTAAGAGCTTGGTTTAGCTACTGATAGAGAGCTGGGTCCCCTCGAAAAATTTGGTTCTCCAGTTGAGGCCCATGCTTCTTTGACATGCAAGAGATTGACGTCACGGCAACCCCCGGTTCCCTTTTTGGCTTCAACTCTCGTCAACCACAACGAGCACAACAAAATACATCAGCAACCGTTAAACAAGGAAAAAGCTCCCTTGGCTTGTGTCCCTTAGCTGAATGATGGTCGTTTAATTGCAAGTTTGTGACTCGATTGTAAATTGTCCGTCGCACGTCCGCAGTAATAAACCTCTAATAAGTCAGAATACATCGTTAAAAACTATCTCTGTCAAACGCCTGTCAAATGTGTCTAGTTATAACATTCTGTCTACACTAATAAGAGGCCAATGTTTTTTGTTGGGTGTTCGCTTCGGCTCCTCGGCGATTTTCAGGGACTCCAGGACCAGGGCCGCTTGAACATTGGCTTAGTCAGCTAGCAAAAACTTGCAAACAGGGGCTGACGATATGTGGGCCCCTCGATAAAAAGGCCAGTCGCTTTCTCTTTCCCTGGCCCCGCCTCCTTCGCCATCCCACACAGAAAACTCGCGTTGCCGCTCGTCTTTATTTGCGAATTCCATCAATTTATCACGGCGCGCCATCACGATCGTATCTCCATCAGTTCCAGCCCCCGTAGGCCCAGTGTATATTCACTGGCATTGCAGGAATCATCCGCAGGCGTGTAACAGTGCGGCTTGCTGAACTCCTAGGTCGCGCAGAGTCTGCTGGCACCCTCGCATTTCCCGCGATTTTTCGCAGGCAACTACAAGAATATTCGCGCCCCTTCCCCGAACGAAAACAGTGTTTCCCACCAAATCCGGCCACATTTCAGGTTGGCTAGCTCTTTGGGGTCAACAGGATAACCGCGCTCTCCTGGATATCGTAATCCGTTGATCGCATTCTCGAAAGAGAAAGAGTGCATTAGCAAAGACTGGATCGCCTCGACAAACACAGTATTTTCGTGACTTGGGGCATGGCATAGACCTTTCCGCGCCACTAGACCACTGCGATCTTTGATATTCCACGGAACACAGGAACTACGGGCACTGCGGGAAGATCTCATCTGGCATTGCCCGTCATCGCCGACCATCTACCATCCAGCACCCAACATCCCTCTACCATGGCATCTACGGTCGTAGCAGAGCTTGAGGCCGGCCTGCAGGGCATGCTCTCGCTAAAGCCCCCAGGAGTATCCGGCTCTCGCATCACAAACATCACAACACTCTGCGTCGCCAATGTTCAGGTGAGCAGCAAACACGTGTAAACGCCCTTGGGTGGCGACTTGACATGCTAACATGGCCTCTCTCTTCCCCCCACAGCACGAATCCGTCTTCATCCAGAAACTCTTTACACACTTCAAGAAAACACCCAGCACACACAAACTGGGGGTTCTCTACGTCGTAGACTCTGTAACGAGGAAATGGTTGGATCAAGCCAAAGCCCAAGGACAAACACCAAGCCTATCAGCCCCTGATGGGACATTCGGGGCAGGAGTGCATAGAGTGACAGAACTGATACCTATTTTGATGAACGACATCATTGCCACGGCGCCAGCAGACCAAAAGGTACGCAGATATATCATCATTGCATTGAATCGCCATCTCCCGAAATCTAGAAGCGTCTCATCGGCCACTTTCGTGAGGCCAACGTAACCTGACGTCTGTTGTACTTGGGGAGCCGGCCGCTCGACTCACTTGTGTTCTGCACGAGCCGTATTTATACCCCCGCATGATGACTGGATGGATGCTCACATGAATGGTTGCCCGTAGGAGAAGATAAAGAAGCTTGTTGATATTTGGGAGAAGGGCCAAACCTTCCCTGCTTCCATGGTCAACTCGTTCAAGGAGAAGTTGAATGCTCCGAGGCCAACAAGTAGGTTCACACCCTGATGCTGCCCTTCACCGCTTTCTCAAGCACTCACGCCATGGCCCCCTCCCTCACCCTCCAACGCTTACTTGGCTCTAACCATACCCCTGTCAACAGACGAGTCGACAACACCTCCCGGCAGCCCGCCTCCCAACCTCGCTGCTTCGTTGGGCTCTGGTAATAAACCGCCGGCACCACCTGCAAGCCAGGCAGTTCCCAACATTATTCTGGATAAGCTTGCAAGCCTTGCACGGCAGAATGCCTCGTCTGCGCAAAGTAATCCCAGCCCAGCTGCTTTCGCTCCATCGTCTGCTCCGGCTACTGCACCCGCATTCGGGGCATTGGGAGGCCCGCTTGGAGGTGGGTTGATGTCGCAAACTCCGGGCGCTGGACAAGGTCACGCAGGTGCTCCATTTTTGCCGACATCCCAGACGCCTACCCAGCCTGTAAATGTACCAGGACTGCCCTTTGCGTATCCCGCGGCACAACCTCCACAACCTACACAAACCGTGCCTCCTCTGGCTGCTTTGGCCAGCCCAGTTGCTGGGGCGCCGCCGCAGAATGGCGCAAGTAATCCGTCAGCCGCGACCGTCCAGCTGGTAGCGGCGCTGGCTGCACAGGGCATGCCCATTGATAAGATCGCCAGCGTAATCCAGATGATGGGCCAGGCCGGTGGCCTCCCGGCCGCAGCCACTCCGCCGCAGATGCCTCAGCCCACGCAGACCGGGTATACTGGAGGCCCAACGCCGGGAAGCGCTGGCCCTGCTCCTTGGGATGCCCCTCGCCCTGATGATGCACGTGATCGCGGTGGCTATCATGACGGTATGAGGTCACCGCACCGTCGGGGCCGGTCGAGGTCACGCTCTCCCGCACGCTGGGACGCAAGAGGTTCCCCGAGATCCCATGCCAATGATCGGAGCGGTTTTGACTACGGACGGCCCGGTTCGCCCGGTCGCGGCCGTGCTGATGACCGGGACCGTCGTGGGGACATATCGGACTACCGCCAGCGTTCGCCCCGTGGGCGCCATGGCGAGAGCCCGGTTCGGGAACCAGAGCCGCAGGACAAGTGGGTCGAGTACGACAACAACGTTCCTAGTGGCAGCATCAAAGTGTACAGCCGGACCCTTTTTGTAGGCGGTGTAACGTGAGTTTTCCATGACTTTCCCAGTCGGTTGAAAGATGAAGAGAAGTGATGGAGATCGACGACTGACCAAGTACCCCCTCTAGTTGCTCTGAACACGAGCTTCGCGAGATTTTCACCCGTTTCGGCCAGGTCCAGACTTGCATCGTCAACAAGGATAAGCGCCATGCGTTTGTGAAGATGTTTTTCCGCAAGGACGCTGAGCGTGCAAAGGCCGCTATGGAGGATATGCGCAGCCAAGACTTTCAACTCAGGGTAAGTTATTTCATCACGAATATTTGCCTATCCATACGTTTTAACGTAGTCTAACCGCCGACCAACAGACAAGGTGGGGTGTGGGTTTCGGTCCCCGTGATTGCAGTGACTACCAGAGTGGCATCAGCATCATCCCCATTCACAAGCTCACCGACGCCGACCGCAAATGGATGCTTACAGCCCCCTTCGGTGGCTCCGGCGGCCGCCCCATCGTCAGCGGCCTGTCCGTCGAGGAGCCCGACATCGAGATCGGCGCCGGTGTGTCCTCCAAGGCCATCAGCCGCCGCATGCAGACCGACAAGGGCGGTAATCACGGGCCCAAGTCCAGTCGGCGTGTGGATGATGACCAACCTCCCGCTAGCTTTGGTGGCCCTGGTGGGCCTCAAAGCGGCGCCTTGACTGGAGCCCCCGGCGGTGGTCCCGGTGGCAGGTGGCGGAATAAGGCTGGTGATAAGCACCATGGCAGCGGTGGCGGTGGTGGTCGTGACCAGCAGCGACGAGGTGGAGGTGGCGGTGGTGCCCGGACCGACGGCAAAATTAGCGATGACCCGATCGTCATGGATCTGCCGGCGGGCATTACCATGGGTCCCAACGGAATTAACTATCCTCCCAACTTTGCCTTTGGCGGGTCGGGGCCGCATTTATAGGCGGCCATGACGACCTCCCGAATTAGGGCGAAGAGCGAGGATCGAGAGAATAGGAGTCAAGGACCGTCGCATTATACCCCGACACGTTGGTCGAGATCACCAGAATGGTGGCAGTTTGAGGATGTGGTTGGAACGCGGGGAACGATACCCAAAAAGCGACTTCGTCATTTTTATTCACTAGGCGGAAGCCAATAAAGGGAGGCGAACTTTGAACCATCGACTCTTGGTTTTACGACAAAGACAGGATGACTCTATCCCATAGGAGGGGAGTATAGGGCGTCTTCTTTCGGATTTTCTTTCCCTCTTCTTTCTTTCTATGGCCAGCCGCCACTTGTATACCTCACCAAACCCCGTTTCATACACCTTCAGGACCTGCCCAATTCTTTTCTTCTTTGTTTACATATTTTTCCCTTTCAGGTATCCGGTTCTTTCTTTCCCAGACCTTATACCGGTCTAAGACATATCACATTACATCCACAGCGCATGGGCGGCTTGGTTGACTAGCTGGTCGGCTCTTTTTCTTCCATTTCTTTTTCTTATTCAGCCGTCCTTGGGATTTGGGGTACGGACGAGGTGCAATGAAAAGGAAATTCAGGTTCACGGTTGGTTGGCGAGTTGATTTCTTCCCGCGAAGGCGGGCAAACAGGTAGTAGCTTTACCTTACCTAGTTAGGTGAAAAATAAAGAAGAGAACTGAACGTTGTTGCATATGGAACAGATATGAATGTGTTGAATCATGAACCATGACCCTAGTCCCAGAGGCTGGGATACCTGGGCGGTAACGCAGGAACGGCGCAGCCTCCCTAAATATGAGTGCAGTGGGTGTAATACGGAGGAAAGAGCGAACCAAGTAGGTAGGGATCGTAACTGCTTTTTATACTGTGGAGGAGCCCTAAACTTCTCTCACATGTAAACATAGACCACTGTCCCATTAATTGCCAACATAGAGGTGGTATATCAACATAATAAAATAGAAAATAATCAGATATAAACTGACTACAGTCATGTTATAGTCCTCTCGGCAATACCCAACCTCAACACTGTAAGCTGACCATAATAACGTCAGGCTTTCTAGCGGCCTGTGATATATACCGACAGCGACAGCTTATATACTCAGAGGTATTAGCACTGTGTAACCTTGTGGATGGATAAGGAGAAGGAAGGGGGGATCCGACCTCCTTCCTGGACAACCATGATATGTAGGTAGCAAGATATCGAAATAGCGAGGCCCCTTCCAATAGTGATTGAACAGACAACCAAATACCCCCTAGTCTAGGGAGCGGGCAACTTCGCAGACCCCTTAGGACCAGGGCACCACTCTAACCCACCCAATCCCCGTCTCTCTAATCCTCCTCCTCCCGCAACAAATAATCATTCCCCAAATCCAAATCCACACCAGCCATCATCAATTCCAACTTGCTCTCCTCGCTCAACCCCTCCACATCCAAGTCCATCGCCCTATTCCTCTCATGTCTCTCCCTTAGCCCATCCACCTCCTTCACCGGCCGGAGGGCCCCGTTGCCGTGGGGATTACGGCCCGGTCGGTGGGTCGCAAACGGCCGGGTCGGTTTCAGCACCTCCTGCTGTTGTCTCGCAACCGCTGCTAGCAGAGGTTGTGTCGGGTCCCCGTTGAAGTGCAGGTCGCGGCAGTATATGTTCAGTTCGGCGTACCGCGGGCCCTGGACGGCGCCGATCATGGGGTTGGGGTGGCGTTCGAGTTGGTGGGCTGTAAGATATGCGTCGCTGATGGTACGGCCGGGTTGTGGGTCGATCGGGTGGCCCTGGGCGTCATGCGTGGGGTTGGGGGGGTCTGGGTGGTTGATGACAGTCTTGGGGCGTTTGGTTTTGATAGTTAGGGGTTTGTTGTTAGGGCCGGGTATGGTGGTAGGGGTAACCTGCTCCTCTTCCTCGTCGATTGAGAGCATGAAGACCCGGCCGCTGGCGTCGCCGATAATGAGACGGGTTTTGTCGCTGTTGAACATGCCGGCTGTGATCGAAGCGGCAGTCTCGAAGAGGTTCCGAACCAGAGGCTGTTTGCTGAGGGAGCGGACGTTCCACACCTTCAAGACACCATCTGAGGAGCCAGTATAGAAACGGTCAGGCGTGCTACCCCATGCCGTGAATTTTACACCAATATCCTCGCGCTCTCGATTGCCACGGTACGGGTCAATTGGGTCCCCATGCCGAAGGACGTGGATTGGCTTGTCACCACGGGCGGTGTCCCAAACATAGGTGTTTCCATCGGTGCAGCCCGCGGTGATGTAGCAAAACGAGAAGCTGTTCGGCCTATACAGGGTGTGTTAGAAGTCATATCAAACGATACGGAGCAAGGAAACTACAGCAATACTTACATGATTGTCAATTCGTTGATATCCAGGGCCCTACAGTCTAATGTCATGACCGGGCTGTAGGCCATCACCCCGAACTCATCCTTATTGGCTGGCCGAAAGATCCGGATCTGGGTGTGTACATTAGGCTCCGGGTCTAGGCCTAACGGCGATGTGGCCGCGATGAAACACTCTTGTGTAGGATGCCACAACACCTCAAACACATTCTGTGTAGTCGCCGATGTGACCCGCCACCTCTCCCCAGTCAACCCGTCCCAAAGGCAAAGTTCGCCCGAGCCTCGCCGTTCGACGGGAATATCGCTATCCTCATGTGTCCGGCTTCGCGGCGAATACCCAACTAAGAGAAGATGCTTGACGTTGTCGGCTAGGCCCCATTGCATCGTAGCTGGGAAATAGGCCCACTTCTCGATCGATACATCGTTGCCCTTATCGTCGGTAACGCGAGAGCACGAGTATGACCGGAATGGGCTTTGAGAGATAGAGGTGGGGTTCAAATCGTAGATACGCACCGCACCCGAGACGACGTCTGCTGCCGTAGCGACCATGCCCGACTGATGCTTCGAAGCAGCCACGAAGTTGACGTTTCCGCCATGCCTCCATTCCCCCAACATGTCCATCGACGCCCCTGCTTGGTCGACCTTCCACACTTTGACTGTCTTGTCAAAGGAGCTTGTAAATGCCCGACCGTGAACTGCGTCGTAGTCGGACGATACGACTGAGGAGTACAACCACGGTGGTTGACTTTCGCGCATCTCATGCGTTGAGTTTTCTCCCGTCTCCACAATCGGCCGGACAATGCGATGCTCCGGGTAAGCGCGGAGCGTGATATCGGTGCAGGACCCCAGGACCAGGTTACCAGTCTTATTATATTGCTGGTTATGGGGATCTGAGTGGTTTGTGCAGCCACAGAGGAAGCCGTCGTCGGAGACCCATGTGATCGTAGTGACATCTCCCGAACAGCCCGTCCATTCCACCTGTTTTTCCAGTGCGTCCTCGCGGCATTTGCGGAACCCGTTGTTGAAGTTCTGGTATGACCTCATAGACCCTACACCGCGCTGTCCAACTAGTTCCCTGGCTAGAAGTAAGGAGTAGACCTTACTAGACCTTGCGAAGTCCTCCTGGCCATGGTCATCCCTTGAGATCGTCAGTATCAACGGTTCCTCGGCTGTTTTATGGCCGAGGAGGTCCTGAATAAAGTTGTCGATATCTTCACGCGCCCTCTTAGGGAGCCCACGTTGCCGCTCAATGGCATCTATTGCCCCCTGGACAAGGTGAGGGTTCTTCTTGAGAACCTTGGCTAGATCTTTCTTGGGATCCCGGGTATCTTTCCCTCGCGATAGACCTAGCGACTGACGAACCAGGCGTTGAAGGGCTGAAACCTCGGCAGTGGAAAAGTCGACGTGGAAAGTGGCGGGGGTATCAAGAACTGCCGGGTCCAGTTGTAGCACACTCTGTGCGCCTATTACGGCGTACCGTCTCTGGGCCGCTGTCATATACGGCCGCCTCTGCCCAGAAAACCACCCTGATACCCGCTCCTGGCTTCCCGTCAGTGGTTGACCTCTATGCCAGACTGAGGCATGAGCTGCAGCTCTCCAACCCTGCGGTGGGGTGCTAGGCCGGACTGGTGCAGCGGCTTGTTTTGGAGGGGCCGAGTTTCTGCTGAGTTTTGGAAGAATCGCGGGCCTTGGAGGAATTGGTGCAGGAGCACCGAGGGTCGTGGAAGTCGTTAGTGCTTGGGTAGGCACCGGTCTTTGCGGCGCAACCTCGGCATCGTCATCGTCGATGACGATGACCTCTGCCGGAAGGCTAGGCCTATCGGTTGCAGGGGACCATGGTTTCGTACCACGGTTCAGCGCCTGCGGATAGTCTTGGGCTCGTGGCAAGGGCGGGGTCTCGGAGCCAAGGTGTACGGTCCAACGGAGCCGGTTTAAGTCTTCAGGCGGCCGGTGAGGAGCCGAGGCGGGGATCGGAGTGGGAGAGGATAGGCCCTAGGGTAAGAAAAGAAAGGTTAGAATTCTTGTATAGATGAGATACGGGGAAGTTGAAATGACAGTACAAGGCGCAGCGCAATCGCCCGGACGTGGGAAGACGCAAGGTACGCGACTCTGGTTTCGGTTTCCCGGCTAACCGTTCCATTGCCTCGGTTGTAATATTCTTGCACGAAATCGGCGTCGGCTACCAACACGGCAAGCTAGAGGAGAGAAAAACGTGTGAGGAAAGACTTAGGACGGAGATGGAGGGCGGTTCAAAACGTGCATATTGGGCCAGGGCAAAGGCGTCGGCCGGGTCGTTAAGAACAAGAGAACCACGTACCTGTTTCGCGGTCGCGAACCGGTTGATTTTACCGTCTGGTAACGAGAGAGTTTGCGCATTAATGTGAGGATAGACTTGTCGGTCCAGGCACGCCAGGAATTGGCGATCGGACCGAATGGTTGAATTCGCTTCGACGCGAGCTCTTTTGGTGGGCCGTTCGGTGATGGTGGCAGGAGTATTGTTTCCCCATGCTACAGGTACCGCCTCAGCGGCTTGAAACCCGAGATCTGGCCTAGATACGCTAGTTATTAGAGGTCGCCCGTTTGCTAGCCTTAGACCTTCGATAGAATGGTGCGAAGGAGAAGGTATCGTCGTGATCGTCAAGCTCATTGTAGGGTGTACTGTCGGTAGCCTCTAGCCACAGCCTGTAGCCCTTTAATAAACTCGCGTCAAGAGCAAAAACAAATTGAAATACCCCAATGTAGGAATACTAGAAATGCGAAGAGACGTGTCTGCGATAGATAATAGAGTTACGTGCAAAAACATTTACGTACCTAGGCTCCATCGTTTTATTTTAGGTCGGAGTTTTGTAGTGAAAGGGATAAGTGAGCTACTTGCTCAGGTAGCCACAACTAAATTACATAAAAGTGGGTCCCGGATATACTAGCACAATAATTATCCAAGATATTATCATTATTTTATGCTATAATTTAGGTTTAATTTATCGAGCAATTAAAATATAAATCATTTGCCCTTTTGGACTTTATATATAGATATAGTCTTTGCATCCTGTTCTACAGGCATTATTTTCATACTTTGCAAAGTCTGCATTTCTAGTTCATTTTCATTGAATTTCACCTCTATTTTCTCGAGCACTGCGATTTTCTATCGATTTAACCTCTTCCTCAACCTGCGATGCCTATAGTGACAAGTTGGTAACCGTGCATCTTGCTCTTGATCCAGAGTTCTGGTCTCTTATCTCTACACCTCCTTCTATTCTTCACATGTTTCCAAGCTCGGGACGTCTCGTCTTATACCCTTTATACCCAACCCTGAAATGAAGCACAAGTCAGCGGACTACAGAACGCCTGCCAATTCCAAGGATATCAAGTTGTCGAATAGAGGATGTTCGTCTTGTAGGATGAACGGCGGGCCGGCCCTGTTCCAAGCCATCAAGGATAGTTTCCTCTGTACATGTCCCAAACCACATTATTTTAGCTCTAAAAGCCGCTAGTCCACCTGTACTCGACTCAATAAACATCCTCTATCAATTGCATCCCGTTCCGACCACTTGCAGCAGCAATGCAGCGCTTCGATTACAGCGCTGCAAGACCACGCCGCATTCCACCGCCCGCCACGATCATGCCAGCTCGGCGTTCACACAAGCTCCACCCATGCGAATCGCGACATCACGTGATATTAGACGGGGACATATTACCGCCATTTATTCCAATAGAACCTCGGAATTCGGGCTACACAAGCTTGACAAGGAGACAAGGGAACCTCAAGCGAGCATGAGAACGGCGGGTAGCAAAAAAGGAAGGCGCGTTATGTAAAAACAATTCCGCTCGAATAGTATATACAAGAAACTATCGAGGGGTATCCCTACGGAATGTATACTCTTTTCCAAACGAATTCCAAAAAAAATAATATCCAAAAATAATACCGCTGGAGTAGTGTATGCCGCCTGTTCCTACTCTGTGGTTCTCACTCACCCTCATCTAATTCTAGGCCTTACATTCCGTCTTGCCCATCCTTCCCACCCGCTTATAACTGAGCTCGGGGCTCAGGATTAGGCGGAGGTAAGGCGAAGGGAAGGAAACACATTAGAGTTTAGAGCTTAGGCTTCTCCGCCGCATTGGCGTGAAGCTCCTCGTACATGCGGTCGATATGACTGCGGAAGGCACGCGTTGCCTGGGGACGCTTGAGTTTGAGCCTGTTGCATTGACGGGTTAGTAATCGGCCGGGTCTCTATTTTGCAAAACGGATTCTTGGGGGAACGGAGGGAAGGAGGGGGCCAAATGAGGAGGAGTGAGGAGAGAAAAACATACGTCGGGGTCAGGAGCTCATTCTCAATAGAGAACGGCTCAATCTCAAAATGGCAGTTCCTGACCTTCTCAAAGCTGTTGAACCGTTGACGCTGGCCAATCTTATCCAACAGCTTCAAGAACGCCCCCTTGACGCGCGGGTCGTTCGCAGCCTGCACGACGGCCTCTTTATCCTCAGCCGGAACGGGCCGCTTGAGGATATTGCTGGCGTAGGGTGCAAACGTGACGGGGTCGACGCCAAACACGCCAACGAGCGACGACTCCTTGCCATCGCCGTGCACAAAGGCCATGGCGATCAGGTTGGTGGCGCCCATGTAGACGTTTTCGATGCGCTCGGGGGAGATGTACTCGCCCTGGGCGAGCTTGAGCACATTCTTCTTGCGGTCGATGATCTTGAAGCGGCCTAGGCTGTCGACCTCGACGATGTCGCCCGTGTGGAACCAGCCATCGGGCTCGATCGACTTGGCCGTCTCCTCCGGGTTGCGGAAGTACTCCTGGAAGATGATGGGGCCGCGCATCAGCAGCTCGCCGCGCGGGTTCGGCTTGTCTTCGACTGTGTATTCGTAGTCGGGGACCGACTCGATGCACAGCTCGACTGACGGGCACGGGGGCCCGATGTTGCCGGTGGTGAAGTCGCCGGGTAGCTGTACGGTACCGACAGCATATGTCTCAGTCATGCCGAAGCCCTGGACAAAGTTATTGCCAAAGGCGGCGCGGAGGAACTGGTGGACGTCCGGGTCGAGCTGGGCGCTGCCGCTGACCATGGTGCGCGTGCGGTCCAAGCCAACCGCTTTGAGGACCTTGGGAGTCCAGATGCGGTCGTACAAAAAGTGCTTGTTGGTGGCCTGGCCGTCCGGCAGCTTCATGCTGGCTTTCTTCGTGTCGATGACGCGACGGGATAGCGTACCCTTGAAGCCGTCGGCCTTGACGGTAGAGGCTTGGATAGCCGAGTTGATGCGGTTGTACAGGCGCGGCACCGACATGAAGCCCGCCGGGCGCAAGATCTTGATGTCCTCAATCAGGCCGGCGATGTCGCCGTGGAAGTACCCGATGCTGGCTCCCTCGGCCAACGCAGTCTGGTCCGCCATACGGCCATAGATGTGCGCCAGGGGCAGGTACGAGATATGAACATCGCCCGCGCGGACGCTCTCGTTGGAACGGGCAGCCGTAATGCCGGCCACGCCGTTCTTGTGGGTGAGCAAGACGCCCTTGGGGTCCCCAGTGGTACCCGAGGTGTAGTTGATCGTCAGGGTGTCGTCGGGTCCGGGCGGGCGCATGGGCCGGCCGGAGCGGGCACCGAGCGATTCGACTTCGTCGATGGACAAAATTTGGATGCCCACGCTGGCGGCGGAGGCGTTGAGGAGTTCCCGCTTAGAGTGTCCCGGCACCTCGCCGGCGTCGAGGGGGTCGAGCGAGATGATGATCTTGAGCGAGGGCACGCGTGGCGCTAGCTTCAGCAGCGTCGGGATATGGGGCAGCGAGCAAGCAATGGCCGTTATGCCGCTGTGGTTGATGATGTACTCGCTCGTCTCCGGGCCCAGTGTCTCGTATAGCGAGACAGGCCACAGCGACTGCGAGAGCAGCGCCAGCTCGGTAATCTGCCACTCGGGCCGGTTCTGGGCCCACAGGCCGACGGCGTACTTGTCGGTCTGCACACCAACACGGTGGTGCAACTCGACAATACCCGCGCCCAAATTCTTCCTCCGCTCGGCGACCTCGCCATAGGTAAGCCACACGTACTTGGGCTCAAAGGTCTTGGTGACCGCGTTCCAAGGCCGCCATCCCAAACACCTCGCCTTGGGGTTCTGCGCAACCGAGTGTTCAAAAAGATCGTTGATAGTGCGCTGGGCAGGGTCGAACGTCTCGAGGAGAGGGCCGTTCTGGAAGCGCCAGTGGCGGTAGATGGGCGTGCGGTTCGGGCGCTCGGTGCCGGGGATAGGGCTTGCGTACGGTGTGCCCGGGGGAGGGGGCGTCGCGAGGGTCTTGATGTACGCCCTCGTGTCCTGCTTGTTGGGAGCCATGGCCGCGGTGGCGTCTCAGGCGTGGACGGATCGCGTGTTGAGGGGGGTTTCGTGATGGGACTCGTTTGCCCGAGAGGGACGGGAACCGTAGTCGTTCGCGGCACCGGGGAGGAACAAAGGAGCGAAAGCGTAGAAGTGGACGACTGCAATCGCGACGTCACGTCGGGTCACTACTGCCTTGCTTCCAGGGGCGGGCGATAGGTAGTGTTGCGAGGGTTGAATGTGGGTGTTGAGAATGTGAGGGGTCGAGAACAATATCTTTTAGAAATATTGTCCCCTTTTCGAACGGAGAGAGGGAAGAGGAAGTCGGCATTCGGCAACATCGGGTGCCCCCGTCTCCAGGGAAAGTTCTTGGGCCGAGTGCGACAGGGATGAATAGCCAAGGTATGTGCAGTTGACGTTTGCCAAATACACTATCCCCTATTGGAAGTACCTGCCCCCTTAACGGACAGCATAGTTTGTGAGCCGGGTAGCGGCTGTTGATTCCGACTGACAGGCACAGATGAAGCCGTATGATTTTTGATTATTTTCAACTTACATTTAAATTTCCACATTTTTTCTGTACAACAGTCTCA
Organism: Dichotomopilus funicola; assembly: GCF_033296635.1. NCBI lineage: Eukaryota > Fungi > Ascomycota > Sordariomycetes > Sordariales > Chaetomiaceae > Dichotomopilus > Dichotomopilus funicola. The sequence continues at coordinate 529,038 of NW_026944029.1, forward strand.
GTCCCAAAAAGCCGTATCTCGCTGCTCACGTCCTGTTTAGCCCTGCGTACCCCCGCGTGCCCCGGCCAGCTGCCCCGAGGGTCTGCCTCGGCAAGTGTGGGGCCGTGGCGCGCCAGAGTGCGGAGGACACAGGCGCCTGCCAATGGCCCGAAGGTCATTGACACGGGGGTGGGTTCGTTCTAGGCAAGCCTCCGTCATCGCGACCGACTGACTGGTAGGCGTGTCTGCATGACGCGCCGGAGCGAATGCAAAAGGGGCAGACGACGAAGTGAGACACCTGCAGTTGAAAGTGGTTTTTGCAGCCAATAGGTACGGAGTATTCGTACCCGGCAGTCCATTAACGCAGAGAGTAAGATAACGCTACTGCGCTTTCGTAGCAAACAGCACATATTCGACAGTATCTCTTCGAATCGGAAGATGCTTGGGTTTTTCTATGGATGTTCCTAGGTCAAAGGTGCGGAGCGGAAGGAAGCGAAAGACCGAGCCTCCGACTCGGATTGATGAACCCGGCATTTGGAGATAGAGGATCGAAACACCGGGGAAAAGCGGGGGCTGAAGACATGAAGTGTCGCGTTTTTTTAACGACTTGTAGCATCTCTTTTCGCAACGTGTGTACAATTTCGAAGCTCATTTCCATCGGGTTGACATGAAAGTTGACCTCGGCCAGCGGTGGAAATTTAGTGGGCCAGCTCAAAACGTTTAAATTTCCGCCCCACGATTGCATTGGCGGGGCCCCGGGGTCACGCCTCGGCTGTTGTGGGGCACGAGCCACTTCGTCCGTTCCAGCTTTCTCGGACGAAGAAGGCACGACGGCCCACGTGAAACGCCAAGCGGAATTCGGACTTGAAGGGACAAAACGTCCAAGAGATTCTGAGACGGCAAGACGGGCAGGTCTACGGAGTAGTTACTGTGTCGTACAACGCCCCTGCGCAGGAGACTCGAGACGGTTGGCTCTTGACGAACTGGTACGAAGTACTTTTTCCCCGTTCGATTTATATGACCCGGCGTTTCTTGAAGGAATTTAATCTTAGTGTCGACAAACCCCCATGCTTAGGGGGCGCTTCTTAGTCCTTGTTGTTCAATTTTGGGGGCCGTTGGTTGCTGGGAGAATTCGGCTGTTGGCGCATCGTCTCTGTAAGTCACATAGCAGAGCGCGTGGCGTACAGTCCGGGTAGGTAAAGGGACGACAGCGGGCGGCTAAGCCAAGCGCTACAAGGAATCGTGGCGAACACGATGGGGTTGCTTTCTGACGTCCTGGATTCTTCTTGGCCGTGACTCTTTATATCCCTTCCCCTGTATGAAGCAACGCGGGGTTGTCGTCGTCCAAGCGCGACAAGGAGTCGTTGCCTTCTCCTGCTCGATTGATAGTGAGCTCAATACTGTCCTTCTTATGTCTCGTGCGCAGGAGTGCAGGAATGCAAAAACTAACCCCAACGAGACGACGATCACGCCCTCGCCAAGCAGTCGGATCGACGAGTGCCGGCGTCGAAGCAACAAAACTCGTGATGCGCTGCGACCCTATACCGCACGGTTGGCTCGCCGCGATTGGTCCGGCTGATTGTACCTGCCGTTAAACTGCTCGAATGCACAGAAGCGCCCCCTCCGAGTACCCTTGGGATTCCCGTTTCAGGACGGCCTCACAAATTGGCCCCCGGACGGGTGAAGCGCGTTGAGACAAGCGTGTGAAGAGGCTCGGGCGAGTTGGGGTCTGGGGAGGGTTTGCTTGGTGATGGAATGGTAGGCTACATAGTAGGGCTCGGGTCGACCTGCCGGCTATTCGACGGCCGAGATTTTCTCATTTCTGATGAATGACTTTCGTTTCGCTCCCACCTCTGCCGGCCTCTGCGCATCCTCCTCTGTTTCTTCCTTTTCCCTTTGCTCTGTGTGGTTGCCGCTGCTGGATTCTCGCGCCAACTTGTTTCCTACCTACCTGCTTTTACTATTGTTTAATTATTCCCCTCGTGCTGCGCATCCTTCTCTCCAACGACGACGACGACGACGACGACGACGATAACGACAACCGCCACGATGATGAAGCTCACCAATCTGTCATTTCCCCTCATCACCATTCTCCGGGCGACCCAGGGTGTCTTCGCAGCCCTGATATTAATCCTCTCAGCCTTTGGTAAGACCACTCTATACTCACTAATAACCACCAGAGGATCACATCCCATCTAACATACCGGCCCTCCGTCTCAATAGTCGCGAACTGGTACAACACCACCACCCCCTCGCCATCGCCATCGCAAGTCAACTTCCTCCTCTTCGGCGCCGTCTGGTCCATGCTCTCGCTCGCCGCCATCGAACTCCTCCCGCGTTTCCTCACACGCAGTACGTCATACCCCCCCCCCTTTTTTTTTGTTTTTTTTCCCCCTCCTCCCAACTAACTCAACTTGACTACCCTTCAAGTCCCCAAACCTTACCTCACCCTCCCCCTCGACATCCTCAACGCCCTCTTCTACCTTGCCGGATTCGCCGCCCTCGCCGCCTTCCTCCAGGGTCTCCTCTTCTGCCGCGGAGATGTCTGCCACGCAGCCCAGGCCGATGTCGCGTTTGGGGCGTTCTCGTTTGCTGTTTGGACGGCGACGGCTGTGTTGAGTGGGAAGGAGGCGCTTCGCGTTCGGAGGACTGGGGGAATAGGAAGTGGTGCTGCGCAGGGACCGTTGGCTGGGACGGGGGCGATGCCGGGGCAGAGGGGGATGAAGGAGGCTGTGTGAGATGGGGGAGGGGAAGGAAGGGGAAAGAGGGAGGGGGACGGGTGGTGAGGGAAGAGTGATGGGGTGGGTGTGGTTGTTATTTGGGTCGGGATGGGTGATATAAGGGGTGGTCGTCTTTACCTGACCCTGTGGGGGGACGTCCCGAGGTCACTCAGTGCGAAAGGCTGAACCCGATCTCCGGGCCGTCAGAACCTAATCTGGCCAGGACTGGTACGACCGGAAAGGGGATTCCGACCCGCGAGATCTTGATGACAGAAACGAGTGATGGGGTTACGTGGTTCAGCTCGGACCGAGAGCCGGGATGTATATGTGGGATTGAATGTGGGATATGCTGCGAGAAGCCTGGTGGCGGTGGGTGGTGTCATTTAGCACGGCCTTGATGGCTGCTGTGATGCAACGTGGGAGTGGAAGGGCTGGCGTTTTTGTGGCGCGTTATAGGGTAGAACGTGTTCGTTGCTGGGTGTTACATGTATTTTTGGCTTGCATATAGGTGGATGAAGAAACTGTACTTCGTACCTGTTTGGCTATTCGCAAACGCTTCAACCTTCCCCAATTTGGAAACAACTCTCTCATAGCTCCAGCTAGAGTTGCCGTTTAGGCCTCCTTCTCCCTGAGGTAGTTTCCAAGAGCTGAACCGATAAGGCACCAACCACTTATTCGCCATGCCAGCTCAGGATGGCATAATCCACCCCAAAACACCACCCGACTGAGCACCTCTGCCCACTTGGACCCCTCTTCAGCCCTCCTCAGAGCTCTAGACGTTGATGATCGACAGCCAAGGGTTGCAATATATGTGCGCTCGCCGTACCAAGGCCGGCCGCCTCTCGCAGGAATGCAGCGGAAAAGAGCGAGCACATACTCGCCGAACAGGCACGGGGAGAGAGAAGTGAAAGACAGTTACATAGTAACAACACGGCGAGGTGAGAAGCCGGAGCTACCCCGCGCTTCCAAGCTCGCTCACTCATTGCTACGGACATGACATGACAAAAAAGAACATGCAGGCTACAGTGGATGTGCTCCATAGCGTGACACATGAAAACCCTCATCTCTCTCGCTCCATCTATCACCTCATTGCCAAGCCCCAGCTCGTGGTCGTACTACCAGTCCCATTGTGCCTAGGTGGGGGGGTGCTGGAGGGGATGGGATCTACCCGACAGTGAATGTCGCGGTCGCCGGGCCGCAGGGTGTGGTCCCCGATGGAGGGGCTGAGGGGCTGTGATAGCGGGGCTTGAGTTGGGTAAGGCGAAGGGAATTGTTCTTCAGACCTGAGACGACCTCAGTTGGGAAGAGGGGGGGGGTGTTTCCGACGTTTTTGGGGATTCAGTAGCGGGGTCCAGGTGGTTGTGTGGTTCTTTGTACTTACATAGTAGAGTGGGGGTTTTGCACTTGGCAAGGGCAGTGGAATAAGAGAAATAGCAATATCTTACTTAGGTACGACAGTGCTTTGACAGAGCCTTGGAAGGGAATCGAAAAGAGAAACTCACAAATGTGACGAGATTCGGAAGGAGGTACCTTGATGGAGTGCCTGCCCGCACTTACACTTACGGAATGCCCAAATGCCAATTGCCCCGCGCGCCATCAACCGATGGCGCAATGGCGTGCTCCAAACTTCACCCCACTTCCTTTCCCCAATTGTCCTCCTCCGGCCACGCGACTGGGCGGATGTCACCCCCGTGCTGTGTCGAGGGGGGAAACGAAAAGTTGACAAACGGACGAGGCATGGTGGGATGGCGATCGGCTAGCAAAAAATTAGGTGTTGAAGGTGGGGAGGAGGGGGAGAAGAGGAAGGTGGACGGACGGAGTAGAAAAGGACGAGCTCCCAGTCGTCGCGACTTTTGGGGGGGCCGATTCTCGGTCTCGTCCCATCTCAACCCACTGCAACTTATCCTTCAGCCCACCTCGCTTCGAGCCTCGCTGTGTGATTGAGACCTGGTTCCCCTACTTTCTTTGCTTGTGATACCCCGTGATACCCTCGTCATCATGTCTGGCCAGAAGTTCGAGACGCTCCAGCTCCATGCCGGGTACGTGCTGCAATTTCTCTCTCTGCATTTTCTACAGCCTGTGCTCTTCTTTGCTAGGAGCGGATGAGAAGCAAGGGATACGGAGACTAACATCGCAACAGCCAGGAGCCCGACCCAGCGACCAAGTCGCGGGCCGTCCCGATTTACGCCACTACCGTGAGTAGGCCACCACGACACGGGACCCAGGGACCGGAACAAACTGACTGACATGGGTTAGAGTTTCACTTTCAATGACTCGGCGCATGGCGCCCGTCTGTTCGGGCTCAAGGAGTTTGGCAACATCTACTCCCGGATCATGAAGTGAGTGGGCTAGACATGTTGAAGGGGTGGCCACGTATGAGTCCGAGACAGGCAAAACACTAACAAGCTCAGCCCCACAGTAGATGTCTTTGAGAAGCGCATCGCCGCGCTCGAGGGCGGTGTTGCCGCGGTGGCCGCAGCGTCAGGTCAAGCAGCCCAGTTCATGGCCATCGCAGCGCTGGCGCACTCGGGCGACAACATTGTGTCGACATCAAACCTCTACGGCGGCACCTACAACCAGTTCAAGGTGTTGTTCTCGCGCTTCGGCATCACCACCAAGTTCGTCAACGGCGACAGCCCGCAGGATATCGCCGCCGTCATCGATGACAAGACCAAGGCCGTCTACATCGAGAGCATTGGCAACCCGCGCTACAACGTTCCCGAGTTCGAGGCCATCGCCAAGGTCGCCCACGACGCTGGCGTACCGCTTGTGGTAGGTTGAAGAAAATCTTAGCATGACGTGAGAGAACCTGAATCGCTAACCGGTTAGGTCGACAACACGTTCGGCGCGGGTGGGTACTTCGTACGCCCGATCGAGCACGGCGCCGATATTGTGGTGCACTCGGCCACCAAGTGGATCGGCGGCCACGGCACGACGATCGGAGGTGTGATTGTCGACAGCGGCAAGTTCGACTGGGGCAAGCACGGCGCGCGGTTCCCGCAGATGGTCGAGCCGTCGGACGGGTACCACGGGCTCAAGTTCTGGGAGACTTTCGGCCCCATCACCTTTGCGATCCGCGTGCGCGTCGAGATTCTGCGCGATCTGGGCGCGGCGCTCAACCCCTTTGCCGCGCAGCAGCTGTTGCTCGGCATTGAGACGCTGTCGCTGCGCGCCGAGCGACACGCACAAAACGCGCAGGCCCTGGCCGAGTACCTCGACAAGAGCGAGTACGTGTCGTGGGTGTCGTACCCGGGGTTGGCCAGCCACCAGTCGCACGAGACGGCCAAGAAGTACCTCAAGCGCGGCTTTGGCGGCGTGTTGAGCTTCGGCGTCAAGGGCGGCGGCGCGGCCGGCAGCCAGATAGTCGACGGGTTCAAGCTCATCTCCAACCTTGCCAACGTCGGCGACTCCAAGACTTTGGCCATCCACCCCTGGAGCACCACCCACGAGCAGCTCAGCGACGAGGAGAAAGGCACCTCGGGTGTTACCGAGGACCTGATCCGCATCTCGGTCGGCACCGAGCACATTGACGACATCATCGCCGACTTTGAGCAGTCCTTCAAGGCCGCGGCTGCTGCGAGCACCGAGGGGGGCGCTGCCGTCGCGGACCGGACAAAGGGTGAGGCGGCTCCGGTGGTGGTGTAATTTTATAGTGTCGTTTTCTTCGCATAGTAATGGATCACTGACTGATCAGGCTCGAATGTTGAGCGATCAGATTCATCGTCGCGCTTCTGCGGTGTGTTCAACTGTGTTCGCATCCCGTTTCGCAGGTAGTTGATGGTTTGGTGATGATAGAACAGAACTTTACTGTGTAAAAGTGAAGGGACCCAAGTTACCTCGCGAGCGAGCGAGCTTAATGTTTGGTGCTTAGGTGGTGGTGCTCAAGCACGAGCTCCAACTCCAGTTTGGCGGGGACCCACTATTTCTAATATCGACGAATCACAACGCATCAAGTATACCTACCCCTGCCAGTGCACTGACATGCCATCACTTCACCTCCTGCGCGCAGCTGTTGTCCAACTCCAGCTTCACATTTCCCAATTTCTCATCACCACCAAACCCACCCATCTCTCTCCCACGCCCGCCTTCGCGCGCGCAAAATCCCTATCCAACACAATGCATCTCACCCCATTCCTCCTCACCCTCACCTCCCTCCTCACCCCCGCCGCCACCCAACAATACCAACAACAACACCAACAACAACCACCATCAACCAACGACGCCTCCACAACACAAGCAACTCTCAACAAACTAACCCTCCGCATCCCCTCCTCCCCGCCCCATCTCCCCAACCCACACCTCCTCCCTGCCTCGACACGCGCCACCCTCACCACCCTCGGCCACACCACCCTCTCTGCGCCGCTGTCCGACACCAATACTTTTGTCTTCCGCAACGTTAGCGGCGGGTCGTATTTGTTGGATGTGCATAGCGCGGGGTTTGTGTTTGTCCCGTTGAGGGTTGATGTGACGGATCGGAAGAATACGAATGCTGTAGGAGGTGGTGGTGAGGCGGGGAAGGGAAAGGGGGGAGCTGTGGGCGGGAGCAGCAGCGGGTTGGGGGTGAGGGCTTGGGAGACGTTTCGGGGGAATGATTGGGCGAATGTTGGGGAGAGGGTTGGGGTTGTGGAGGGGGGGGATGGAGAGGGGAGTGTGTTGTTGGATGTGAGGGTTGTGGGGGGGAAGGGGTATTTTATGGAGAGGAGTAGTTGTGAGTTTTTTTTTTT